>NC_134534.1:121744213-122047243 GCF_050624435.1 Tenrec ecaudatus | reverse complement strand
TGTACATACACTCCCATATTAAGAACCAGAAACTACTGAACAAAATGAGTGGGGGCATTAGATAGGGGATCACATTAAATTACTCTTTAGAGAAGCAGATGTTTCTTCTCTCATTGTTTATGTTTCCTCAAGGCACTTAGAGAGTAAATATTTACTTTCTGTCATCCTTCGTTGGAATACAAATTCCATCCAAACGGGGGCATAATCTATCCCTTTCTTATGTGTCAGAGGATGCCTGACACACAGTAGGTTCGCTATAGGTATTGAGAACAAAAGAAAAATCCTCCCTTTCTACTGCCATTGGTTTTCAAATGATCTGTTCAAGTGGTCTAATATTTGTGTTCATCAAATAAGCTCCATAAATCCTAGTTTCTTCTTGAGCATTATTTTTAAAGAGAGAGTCATTGTCACTCTTTATTAAGTTGATGCTTTGTGTGTGTGGTTTTCCGTGACCTGTAAAGGTATGTTTTTTTGTAAGACCCAGGAAAAGAGTTTATCTGGACTGCTAACTAAGTGTGATGTTAATACAGACACGATTTGTTTGAATAATTTTCAGTGTAACCTTGACCTATATGTCCACAGTAAAATGTTTCATATTTAATTGCTTGTGCTTTTTTGCTTCAATAGAGTGAGACCTACAGGACTTCTGTAAAGCTCTCCATTTATAAATTGTATCCCAACGACTTTAATAGGAAGTACCTTTGTGGCCTCCTGAACTTCTTTTTTTCATTTCCTATCAACAACAAAGTGGCAGTTTTGCTTCTGGCTGCACTGTAACCATTCCTGAACATTGATCTAACTTCAAAAGCATTAAAAAGTAGGCTGTTCTTTTGAAGTGAGGCAGAGCATGCACATAAACATATCCTAAGAGAGTGCCATTTCTAAAAATCTGTTTGCTACTAAATATTTTCAAATTTTCCTTTATCCTTTTTTTCTCCTTCTTTTGTTATAATTTAACCCTATTTTCTCAGTTGTCTTTTTTTCTGCGTTGCGTCTATCTAGTTCTTATAAGGAGAATTTTTATGTAAAGGTTTGTTTTCTAAGTTGATTTTGTTTTGTTCTACAACGTGTTGCCAAAGCATTTCTGCTGGTGCCTTCTGTAAGAGCAGCTTTGAATGAGAAGCTCTCAATAGTGTTTGTTCGCTGTTCAGCCTTCATTGACAGTCTGGTTAGTAGCCCTCCTAGAGATCTGGTTTAGAGCTACAAGGAATCATGCATCTGATTTAGGGATTTTAATAAATAGTGAAAGTTACAAGTAGTTTGCCAACATGGGAAAGTGGCATAGAAAAAGAGCAACATAGGAAAATTTCCAAGTTAGGACGCATGCAGAATTATAGGATGGAAGGTAAGAAGGAGCATTACACTTAATACTAGAGTAACTATGCTGAAGAAAAACACCCAAAAAGAGGATCAGAGAATATGGGACACTGAAACTGCACAACAGAAATCCAGATTTTGATAAGGAAATTATTCAACACTTTGAAATAGTGAATTGGACTGAAAAGAAACAGTCAACAGGGCAATTTAAGTTCAACATCTTATACAAATAGTGACTTAATTTTGATTTATATCAGTGGATATAATTAAATATCCTCTGTCTGAAAAATGTAGCTTTGGGGTTTGTTTTTATTTCATTAATCTATTTCAGAAAATCCTAGCAATAATACTAGCATATAGATAGTACTGTTAGGTAGCTAGATTTAGGGACAGGGAACTGCCCCTCCCCTGCCTGCAAAGGCACCCATAAAGGAGGTTGGGAAGAAATCAAGCAACCATTACACACCTATGAAGACCCCCAAACTGAGCACACTCACATTCAAACTCTTGAGCCTGGTGGGAGGCATACTTGGGTGGCCCAAAGTAGGACCCAGGCTCATGCTGTCACCCAGATAAGCTCAACCCAGCCAATGGAATTAACCAATACCTTCAACCACGCCTTCCTCCAGCCAGGGGGTGGGCCAGAATAAAGGCAGGGAGCATACTCTGGCATATGCCCTCTCTCCTCCTGGCCCGCTTGCCCCTGCATGGTGGTCACCTCACTCTCTGCCCTCCACTCCTCTGGTCCCTTGCTCCCCTCCCCCTCCCTCAGTCATGAGACCTTCCACCCCACCACTCCCAGTTCTGCATACATGGGTGCTGTTTTCCACGAGGTTGCTGGAGTCCAGTTGTGAACCCTGTTGAGACTGTAAAGCCTGAAATTTGTCCTGTCCTTCATACAAATCCACTTGGGAGTTGGAGCAGTGGAGCTCGCTCTAGACAGAGGGCTTGATGGGAGAATGGAGGAGCCACCAAGCAACTGGCTGATTGGAAGAGAAATGCAGTGCCATAGAGGCGGGGGTAGGAGGATGATTTCTCTGCGAGGACTGGCGGTGGCATGCGTGCACGCTGCAGAGCTTGGCTAGCTTTCAAAGGGTGCTTGCCGGCTCCAGCCCCGTACCGCCCCACCCCACTCCACCCCTCCCGGCAACTTCGCAGGGTGAGGTGGCCTTGACCCCAGCTTGCCCCACCAGCACGACCGTGGAGGTGACTGGACGGCTGAAGAACGAACTGAGAAGCCAATTGCCCCACAGACCTGGAAATGGTCGCCCCCCGCCCCCCCCAAGGCCAAGACCACTGGCCCCAAGAAGACATGCTGACTTTGCTGGAATGCATGAAGAACAACCTTCTGATGACAGCCCCAAGTTCAAAACAACCAAGTTACACAAGGACTGGGGAAAAGTAGCACTTAAAGGTGCTACTTAAAGGTCAAATGGATAGAAATTTCAAACAAGGTAAGGACGTTCCGCATGTTGACAGTATTGATCCTTGACACTCAGGAACATGTGAAAAATCCTTACAAAAGCAAAAAGCTCAAGAAACACTCCGACTTCCCAAAGAAGTCCTTGACCCCTTACTTCTGCTTCTTCTTGGAGAAGCGGGTCAAGTACACAAAGCTCCATCCACCCTGAGATGAACAAGTTAGACGTGACCAAGATTCTGTCCAAGAAATACAAGGAGCTCCCCTGGAAGAAGAAGATGAAATATATTGACGACTTCCAGAGAGAGAAACAGGAGTTCCAGCGAAACCTGGCCTGATTCAGGGAGGACTGCCCCGTCGGAATTTAGAATGCCAAGAAGTCGGACATCCCCGAGAAGCCCCAAACTCCCCAACAGCTCTGGGACAGCCACGAGATGTATCTCAAAGTGCGGCCGGATGAGATCATGCGGGACTACATCTAGAAACACCCGGAGCTGAACGTCAGCCAGGAGGGCATCGCCAAGTCCACTCAAATCCACCCATCAAGGCCGAATGCCAGCTCAAAGTCAAGTCTGATGGGCGACCCACCAAACCACATCCTAAACTGCTACTGGCCATACTGCGGGAGCTGGTGGCCCACAGGGAGGACGAGCCCGCGCTGAGCGCACCGAGCTGTGCAGCCAGCACCTGTGGGCACGACTCTCCCAGAAGGAGCCTCCCACAAGAAGTGCCACCAGACTAACAACGACGATGCGTGGAATGCTCCGGTTTCCGGAGAGCTGCCCGAGAGGACGCAGCAGCGCGGCCTGGAGGAGGAGAAGATGTTGAGCATCAACCAGAAGCAGGCCACCAGCCTCCAACAAGTCTCCCAAGAAGGCGCAAGTGCGTGTTGGACGAACCACCGTCACGTTGCTCTTTCTGAGAGAAGCGGCAGCAGCTGCGGGAAGAGCGCACCGAGCTGTCTGAGAGCGAGCTGACCTGCCTGCTGGCCCGCACGTGGACCGACCTGTCGGGGAAGACGGCCAAGTACAAAGCCAGGGAGGCGACCTGGGGGCCCAGTCCAAGAGTTAGCTGGGTGGGGGCGAGCATGGCAAGCTGCCCGAGTGCCCCAAGAGGGCAAAGGAGATCCGGCAGCAGAGCGTCACTGGGACTGTTTGGCTCCCTCCAAGAACGACCTTGGAGGCCATGGAGATGACCTGGAAGAACATGGAGAAGAAAGAGAAGGCAGCTGAAGACCAGGAGCAAAAGGAGAGAGAGCTGAGCGAGATCTACACCCCCCCCCCCTCCACCCCCATCCCCCGCCGCTGTACTCTGCCAAGGCGATGAAACAAGTTTCCGGGAGAACCAGGAAGCCTCCTCTGCTCGGTTCCCAGAGTTCTCCCAGGAGCTGCTGCCCATCGCGTGGCTCAGCCACCTGCCCCAAGGAGCGCCCCGGGGACCCCCAGCGCTGGCAGCGCATCTCGGGAGCCAGAGCAGCACTGCCTCGCGAGGAGCAGCGGAAGCAGACCCGGGGCACCTGGACCGCTGGTCAGGAACCTCTCCCCAGGACTGCGCCGCCCACAAAGAGCGCATCTCAGCAAACGCAAGAGCATGGGCCAGGCTTCGAGGCCTGGACCCCAAGTCAGGCCTGATGACTCTGCAGTCCACCTCCGAGGAGGAGGGCGACAAGGAGCACGAGGAGGAGGAGGGGTGGTGGGGAGGAGGAGTTGTTGAACTGTTAGGTAGCTAGCATCAGGGATGGGACAGTCCATTTACGCATGCCCAGGAGAGCCCGCTTAGGACAAAGCTGGATTTTCCCACCGGTGGACTCGGAGAGGCATTACACCTGGAGCAGCCCACCTGGGCCAAGTGACTGCAATTCAGCCAATGGGAGCGACCAGGGGTCGTTCACCACGCCTCCCCCGGGAACCCTTGAAAAGGCTGGAACGGAGAGGGAGAGGGGCTTGCTTGGCTGGTCTGGTCGTCTTTGTGGGAGGAGAGAGATCCTTGCGTGACCTGGGGCAGTCTCTGCCAGGCCGCATGGTCAAAGGAATCCTAATGGGTGCCAAGTAAAACCTGAAACTTCTTTTAACTCTCATTAAATGCACTTGGATCAGGAGCCGGCTTAGGCGTGAAATCTTTCTCCAGCGGAGCCAAGGACGGAGGCTGAAATCTAGCCGGGAGAGAGAGACCTAACAGAACGACTCCCCTGAGGATGGCTGGGACTCCTCCGAGTCCAGCAGCGAGGGATGAGTGAGAATGAGGAGGATGAGGAAGACAGGACAACGCACCTGAGGGCAGCAGCTCCAGCTCCTCCTCCTCCAGGGACTCCTCGGGCTCCAGGTGAGGCCCCTTAGCCTGCTCCCGCCACCCGGGAGAGGCCCGCCTCTGCCTGTTTGCTGTGGGGGCTCCCCTCCCCGCCTGACCACCTTTGTTTCTCCCCCATGTTTTGCTCCCTGGCCTCCCCCAGACACTTTCTTTCTCTCTCTCTTAAAAAAAAATGCGGTGGGGGGTGAGGAAGGAGGGAAGCGGGGCTGGAGATGCCCAGGTCAGGATGCTGCATCCTCAGCCAGCCGCCCTGGGGACCTCCAGGTTGCAGTTTCAGCATGGACAATGGACCAGGGTCTGGGGCGGTGGAGGGCGGGGAGGGATCCTTACCTGCAGCCAAAACTGAGGCAGGCGGGGTAGGTGGAAGCTGGGCAAGACCCTGTCCTCCCAGTGCTGGCCTCCCATCCCCAACCCCTGAAAGCCCACCCCCACATTGGAACTGGAGGCAGGGAACCTGTGGGGAGAGGAGGGCCAGTGCCTTGGAGCAAACGGGCATTGCCCCATCTCCCTCTCTCCACTGTCCCTTGCAGTAGGAGCCGCCTGAACCCACTCGCGGTGGGGAAGGGGCAGAAGTGTTTTTTATATACGTGTATACATATTTTTAAAGCTCTGAGCTGTCAACAAGGCGTTTCCTACCAATCTCCAAAAAAAAAAAAAAATCCACTTGGATTATGAAACGGGCTTTGGCGCGAATTCTTTCATTGGGCAAAGCCAAGAACCAAGATATTACCTACTGGAGAAACCTTACTGTATGGGCGCGTTATGTAAGAAGAAATGAAACTCAAAATGTTTTTAAAAATTCAAATTTTTACCCGTTACTGTTCAAGCTGGAAGGAGCTTTGGTGGCCAGGTGGGGTACGAATCAAGATGCTAACAATAAGGTCCTAGGTTTAAACTCATCAGCTGCTTCAAAGAGAATGGTGAGATGGTCCCACCTAAAGCTTCACAGGCTTGGGCACCTTAAAGAGCCATAATGAATCAGAATTGATTCAACAGCAGTTTGGTCTGGTTCCAGGTGGAATTTTAGTTCTAGATTCGAATTCTATGTAAAACTTTCTTTGTTGGATTGATAGTGAACAGAATTAATTAAAAATAGTTTTTCCAATATATTGTAAGAACCCCTCCCAAGCTTGACTCCTGTGACCCCAATTTAGAATTTTTAAAACACTATCCAGGCTTTTCTCTTCCCTAAAGCACATAACCTCTTTGTCCCCACTCCTGGCTTTGCCTAGAAATGTACTTTGCTGTGAATGATTACCCAAATATGAACATCCTCCTGCTCTCACAATGTGCCCTTTGACTCTTGCCCCATTCCACCCTGCCTCACAAAATTAGGCAAAGTTTAACCTTATCTGAGCTTCTGGAAATTTCTTGCTAGAAGGAATGCATAGTCCTCAACCTCTCTTTGATTACCCACTGAAATAAATATAATCCCCTGAACCCCTCAGGCTTGCCAAACCAGCTGTGGTTCTGTCCTTATGAACCCCGCCTGAATATTGCTCAGGGCCTTGGGGGAATTTTGATAGAGACTTGGATCCTCCCAATGGCTGCCGGCTACAGTATAGAATCCCAATTTCAACATAAATGGCATTGTAGTACTTATTAATTTCTCACAACACCCAAGAGTATTCTCCATAGACATTCTTACAGTTAGAATTATGCTAAACCACAGTGATATAAAATAAATAGAAAGTCACCAAAATATGTTTTTCTTCGGTGAGGAATTATGAATGCTCATATATTTCTCATCCACTAGCTCTTTGACTTTCTGATTTAAACTATTTTTCTTCCACCTGGTCTCCATGTTAACAATAAATGAGAACACATGATTTATTGTAACAAGATTGTACTATCTAGCTTGAACTCATAGTAACCCTGTGTGTAATAAAATAAAGCCTGGCCTGACTGAGGGCCAGGCTCACAATTGTTACATTGAAGTCCATTGTTGCAGCCATGTGCCAATTCATCTCATCCAGACCTTCATTTTTTTCAATGACTCTATACTCTACCAAGCATAAGGTCTCTCTCAACAACTGGTATCTCCTGATGATATTTCCCAAATATATGAGACAAACTCTCCTATCCTCATTTTGACAGTACTTTCCCCAAGGCAGATTTGCTCATTTCTCTGGAAGCCCTTGAGACTTTCAATGTTCTTTGTGAATGCCATCATGCAAACGCATCATTGTGCTCAGACCTTCTTAGCTCTTGTCCAGCTTCTACATGCACATAAGGCCACGGCAAATACAATACCTTGGCTGCGGCAGACCTTAGATTTCAAATGAGAGTCTTGCTCATTAACACTCAGCATAGGTCGTGCGCAGCAGGGTTGCTCAGTGCAATGCACCCTTGGATTTCTTGACCGCTATTTCCACGAGCATTGTGTGTAGTTCCAAGTGAAATGAAAACCTTGAACTACTTAGCCTTTGTCCATTATTGTGATGTTTTTATTCCAATGGTGAGGGTCTTTGTTTACACTCAGTTGCAACCTATTTTGAAGACTGTATTGTCTTTAATTTCGCAAGTGAGTGCTTCAAATCCTCTTTGCTTTCTGCAAACAAGTTGTACATCTGCATATGTAGGTTGTTAATCAGTCTTCCTCAAATCTTGAAAATGCATTTGAAGAAGTTTTATGACATTCCCAGTTCTTTACACTATTATCAACAGTTTGTTATCCACACTGTTGAATGCCTTTACAAAGTGAACAAAACACAAGTAAATATTTTTCTGACTTTGCTTTTTTGAGCCAAGAACTTGTGATATTAGTAGTGATATTTTTATTCCAAGTGCTCTTCTAAATCTCGCTTGCATTCCTGGGAGTTCTCAGAAAATATACTGTGGCAATCACTTATGAATTATCTTCATCAAAATTTCATTGGCATATGATATTAAAATGTTTTTGATAGTTTCCACATTTGGGGGCGTTATGTATTTTTGTAATGGTTTGGTGGGTTCTTGCTTCCTACCCATATAGATGGAATCCAAGATATGTGTTCTCAATCACTTTTATTTTGATATAATATGCAATCTAATAATAACTTTAATGTTTATTTCCTGAGCACAAAACACAAATAGCATATCCAGGTGTTATACTCATTATCTATTATCTAATATAAGTGTCATGCAGGTGAACATAAAGAGCACAAATAACTGTACAAATGGAAGAAATGCTGTAACAGCAAGGGCCTGATCCTGGGATACAAAATGATCAGGAGAGGATAAATTTCTCACTCACTCCCTCACTGCCATCAAGTCAATTTCAACTCATAGCAACCATGTAGGACACGGTAGGACTGCCTTAGTGGTTTCCTGAGACTGTAATTCTTATTTTTTAAAATCATTTTATTGGGGCTCATACAATTCTTATCACAATCTATACGTACATCCATTGTGTCAGGCATATTTATACATTTGTTGCCATCATCATTCTCAAGACATTTGCTTTCTACTTGAGCCCTTAATATCAGCTCCTCATTTTCCCCCTCCCTCCCCCCTCTTCCCTCCCTCATGAACCCTTGATAATTTATAAATTATTACTATTTTTCCTATCTTACAATGTCCGATGTCTCCCTTCACCCACATTTCTGTTTTCCATCCCCCAGGGAGGAGGTTATATGTAGATTCTTGTCATTGGTTCCCCCTTTCTACCCCACCTTCCCTCCATCCTCCAGGTATTACCACTCTCACCTCTGGTCCTAAAGGGTTCATCTGTCATGGATTCCCTGCGTTTCCAGTTCCCATCTGTACCAATGTACATCCTCTGATCTAGCCAAATTTGTAAGGTAAAATTGAAATCATGATAGTGCTGAAAAAAGCATTTAAGAACTAGAGAAATGTATGTTTCATCGGTGCTACCCTGCACCCTGACTGGTTTGTCTCCTCCCTGTGACCCTTCAGAAAAGGGGTGTCCATTGCCTACAGATGGGCTTTGGGTCTCCACTCTGCACTCACCCTCATTTACAATGATATGATTTTTTTTCTTTGATGCCTGATATCCAATCCCTTTGACACCTCACACAGGATGGTGTGCTTTTTCCATGTGGGCTTTGTTGCTTCTGAGCTAGATGGCCGCTTGTTTACCTGCAAGCCTTTAAGACCCCAGATACTATATCTGTTGATAACCAGGCACCATCAGCTTTCTTCATCACATTTGCTTATGCACACATTTGTCTTCAGCGATTGTGTCAGGAAGATGTGCATTATGGAATGCCAATTTGATAGAACAAAGTGTTCCTGCATTGAGTGAGTACATGAGTGGAGGTCCAATGTTCATCTGCTGCCTTAATGCTAAACCTATAAATATATGCACGTGGATCTATTTCCCCGCCATCTTATAAGTATATTTACCTATGTGCAAGCCTGTACTTAGACCTCTATAAATACACTTTGTCTCCTAGTTATTTACTTTATTTCCTTTTACTTTCTTCTTGTCCCACTATCATGGTCAGCCTTCATTTAGATTTCAATAATTTCTCTTAGTTACATTGCCCTTGCTGAATCACTACCAGGCCTCTCACACCCTCCTTGGCAATAATTTTGGATCACTTGTTGCTCCCTTGTCCCTGGGTTGGTTGACACCACCTCCTTGCCCGTGACTTCTTTCCCATGTCTCCATCAATCCCATTGTTTTCTCCTCCAGACTTTTAATCTAACCTATCTTATCTGAAGAGAATGTGCACCGAAAAAAACAATGCATGGCAAGACAAAGCAAAAAAAGAGAACACAACGATGAGAACAAAAAAGAAAACCAATGACCCATAAGAATAAATTAATTTTTACAAAAGAAAAACAATGTTTTTAATTTTAAAAAAGAAAGAAAAACCTGTAAATAGTTCAAGGTCTGATTTTTGACCTCAAAGCATGTCCTCCAGTCAGGTCCAATGGGGTTCCATGCTCTGGCCCCAGAGTCTATCCTTCGCACTCCCTTAGGAGCATCCTGCTCTGCTCCCCGAGTTGCTCTGCCGCATGCCTTTAGTATTTTGCCTCAGTGTTGCGGCGTCAGTCTGGGCCAATCCCGACACTGAGTCTCCAGTGTTGTCCTCCGTAGGGCCATCGATCAGCGACAGATGTTGTGTCTCATAGTGGGATCAGCCATATGGTCCACTATGTGCATTGACTTTTCGGAGCAGGGATATCGTCCTCCAGGTATGGTGGACCAGGATGTGCTCCACTCTCTCTTCCTCCCCATGAATTTTCCCCGGTGTGCTCTGATAAAACATGACCCTCTCCCCTAGGTGCAAGTTCAGTGCCATCCTCTAAAGTAACTTCTGGGGGCAGGGGCACTTGTCCACGTAGCTGGTATGGGGGCCGAGCCCTCAGGCCCCTCCACGGGCTCCCCTCTCCCTGCCAGCATGCTGCATTCGCATCCCAGAACACCTGATTTAAGTCTGGTCCCTCTTTCCCATGGAGACGCAAACAATACCCTCTGATTTGGTGGGCCAGTGCCCTATTCTCCCAGCCACACATCTTTTTTTCCCCCCTCTTTTCCTCCCTTCTGTCCTTTTTAGTTGGCTACCATATGTACCCCTGGATTTGGTCTGGCCCCTGTCATACTACCTAGACCTCATCCCTGGAGTGTTTGCCTACAGTAGCTTTTTTCTCTGTGCCCCTTTTGCATTTTACTTTACTTTTCTTTTTTTTTATAAACTTACCTCAGTTGACTCTTGTTGTACTTGTCCTTTTGTGCTTGGCTTACTTCACTTAGCATGATTTCCTCCAATTCTTCCCAAGCAGTGATATGCTTCATGCATTCATCTCTGCTTTTTAGCGATGCATAGTACTCCATTGTATGTAGGTACCACAATATTTTTAATCCATTCATCTGTTGAAGGAAATTTTGGTTATTTCCAACTCCTTGTGATTAAGAAATGTGCCGCAATGAATATTGGAACACAGATGTCTGACTGTGGTTTGTTTCTTGCCTCTTCTGGGTATATGCCTAGTAGGTGGATTGCTGGGTCGTATGGCAGCTCAATTTCTATCTGTTTTATAAATCGCCAAATCGATTTCCATAGTGGCTGTACATAACTACAGGGCCACCAGCAGTGGATGGGAGTTCCTATTTCACCACAGCCCCTCCTACATTTGTTGCTTTCTGATTTTTTAATTGAGCTATCTTTGAGGGTGTTAGGTGGTATCTCACAGTCGTTTTAATTTGCATTTCTCCTATGGCTAATGATCTGGAACATTTTCTCACATGTTTATTGGCCTTTCCAATTTTAGACTCTGTGAAACTTCTGTTCAGGTTCTTTTCTCACCTCCTCAGTGGGCATTTAGTTTTTTTTCTTATTGTAAGCTTGCAAAGTATTGTAGATTTTAGTAATAAGGTCTTTGTCTGCTGTGTCATTGCTAAAGATGTTTTCCCAGTGGGCTCTTTTATTACTCTCTGAGTGAATTCTTTCGATGTACACAGGTGACTTATCTTCAGTATGTCCCACTTGTCTATTAATGACTCCTGTATTTCCGATAGTCTATATATTCCCTGTGCCAAAGTTCTCAAGTTTGTCCCAATTCCCTCATCAATGGCCCTAACAGTTTGGGGTTTTACCTCTTATGCATGGAGTAAGGTAAGGGTATTGCTCCTTTTTTCTGCAGGTAGATTTCCATTTTTCCAGCACCATTTATTGAACAGGGCATCTGCTTCCCGTTTAATATTTTTGGGCCCCTATCAAAGATCAGTTGCCTGTATGCTGATATTTTTATTTCTGGGTCTTCAGCTCTTTTCTATTGCTCTGAAAATCTGTCGTTATACCAGTACCACACTGTTTTGATTACTTTGCCCACATAATACTAGAGTAAGCCCTCCTACTTTGTCCTTCTTCTTGAGGAGTTCTCTGCTAATTCTGGGCTTCTTCCCATTCCATATGAAGTTGGTAATCAGTTTTTCTAATTATTTGAAGAGGGATGGTGGTATCTGTATTGGGATAGCATTGAACTTATATAGTGCCTTGGGCAGAACTGACACCTTTACTATATTGAGTCTGCCAATCCACGAGCATGGGATGTTCTTCCATTTGTTGAGGTCACTCTTGGTTGCTTGTAGTAGTGTTTTATAATTTTACTCATACAAATGTTTTGTATTTTTAGTCAGGTATATCCCTAGATATTTCAATTTGTGCTTGGCTATTGTAAAGGGTACTACCTTTTTAATCATATCTTGCCTCTCTGCCATATTCCTCTATTGAATTTAGGGAAATTTTGAGGTAGAGAATCATATTATTTGTGAATAATGATAATTTTTCCTCTTCCTTCCCCAGATGACTATTTGATATATTTGTATTGTTAGCTAGAACCTCCAGTGCCATGTTAAAAAGGAGTGGGAACAAGGGACATCCTTGTCTGGTCCTCTTTTCCTGTGGAATTGTTTTTGTCTTTCCTCCATTAACTGAGATGTTGGCTGTTGTTTTTTTTTAATATAGCTTTTCTAATAATGAAGAATTTTCCTTCTATTCCTGTCTTCCTGAGTGTCTTAAACAGGAATGCATGCTGGATGTTTTCTAATGCTTTTTCCCCATCTGTTGATATTATCATTGGTTCTTATCATTTTTTCCTGCCTATGTGACGAATAATACTGATGTTCTTTCGTATGTTGAACCATCCCTGTGTCCCTCGTATGAATCCTATTTGGTCACGATTAATTATTTTTAATATGCTTTTGTATTCTACTGGCGAGCATTTTGTTAAGGACTTTTGCATCAATGTTCATTAGGGATATTGGTCTGTAGTTCTCAATTCTTGTGGGATCTTTGCCCACTTTAGGTATCAGAGTTATACTAGCTTTATAGAAAGAATTTGGGAGTTTTTAATTTCTTCTATATTCTGGAAGAGGTTGTGTAGGATTGGTGTTAGTTCTTCCCTGAATGCTTGGTAGAATTCTTCTGTTAAGCCATATGACCCAGGGGATTTTTTTTGTTGGTAATCCCTTGATTACTAAGTCTATTTCTTCCTTTGCTATGGGTCTGTTGAGGTTGTTGACATCCATCTGGGATAGTCTAGGGAGGATTGTGTTTCCAACTATATGTCCATGTCTTCCAAATTGCTGTATTCGTTAGAATATAGACCTTCATAGTACTGTGTAGTTATCCTTTTGATTTCAGTAGGGTCCGTGGTAATGTCCCCTGTTTCATCCTCGCAATTGTTGTTTGTTCCTTCCATTCGTTGGTTAGTTTTTAGTCTATCAATTCTGTTAATTCTTTCACGGAATCAACTTTTAGCTGCATTAAATTTTTTTTCCAGTTTTCTTGTTTTCACTCACCTGTACCTCAGATGTGATTTTTTTTATAGCTATCCTCTTGCTCTTAGTAGGGTGGTTCTGTTGACTGTAAGTTTTGTGCCAACATAATATCCATGAGTCTCTTATTTTTTCTTGTGTGCATTTATTACTATCAGCCTTTCTCTGATAAATACCTTTGCTGTATCCCACAGATTTTGGTATGTTGTCTTTTCATTCTCATTGGTTTCTATAAACTTCCCAATTTCATCTCTGATCTGGATCAATACCCACTCCTTTTGCAATAAAGAATTGTTCCTCCTCCAATTGTTAGCCTTTGCTTTCTTCACTGTCCTTCTGTTAATTTCCAGCCATATGGCGCAGTGATTAGAGAGAGACGTCTATATAATCTCTATGTGCTTGAATTACTCAAGTTTGACTTGTGTCCCAGCATGTGATCTATTTTTGAATATGTGTCATGTGGACTTGAAAAGAATGTGAATTTTTTGCATGTGGGTGGAAAGCTCTGAAAATATATATCAAGTCAATTCATCCAATTGTGCTGTTTAGATATGTAGCCTCATTGTTGACTTTTTTTTCCCAATGATCTGTCTTTTTCAGAGAGTGGTATATTAAAGTCACCAACTATATTGTTGAGCTTGTGATTTCTTTTTTCATCTTGGGAGTATTTGATTTACAAGCTTTTCAGGTCTCTCATTAGGAGCATGTGTTTATTATGCTCACTGGTTCTTGGTACACTGTTGCCTTGAGCATAAAGGCCTGTGTCTTGAGGTCAATTTGGTCAAATATTAAGATCACTAGCCTGTTGTTTTGCACTGTCATTTGCTTGATATATTTTTCTCCAGCCTTTAATTCTCAACCTGTTTTTGTCGGCAAGCTTGAGATATGTCTCCTGGAGGCAGCAGATTGATGAGTCATGTTTTCTAAACCAGTCTGATAGGCTCTGCCTTTTAATGCCTGAGTTCAGGCCATTGACAGTCAGTGTTATTACATCCATATGTGGACTCTGTGATGTCATCTTGTACCTTTTGTGTTGGATACTTTCCTATCTACCTCTTTTATCCACTTGTGTTTTGTGTGTATGGTTTATGTTTGTCTTTTTTCCACTATTGAGCTGATGCTATCCTCAGGACTGTTTTCTCTTTGTTGGCCTATGAGTGGAGCTGTTCTATGTGATGATCTCTTATTTGCCCTCAGTGAGTGTTGAACTTCTGCCCATATTGGATCGGCAAGGATCTTTTGTAGGGCTGGATTTCTTTTTATGTATTCTTTGAGGTTGTCCTTGTCTGGGAAAACTCTTACTTCTCCATCTATCTTAATAGATTGTTTGGCCAGGTTAAGTATTCATGTGTTTGCGTTGTTTTCCTTCAATTTTTGGAAGATGTTACTCCATTCCACACTCTTCTTCATAATTTCTGCTGATAGATCTGAACATACTTTTATTGGGGTACATGACTGTTTATTGCTGTTTATACATGACTTTGCTTTTACCTAGCTGCTTTTATGACCTTATCCTTTTCCTCATAATTGGATAATTTGAAAATTATGTGTCTTAGTGAGTTCTTGCGATTCAGTCTGGTTGGTGTTATTTGAGCCTCCTGAATGGTTGCCTGACTTTCACTTATTAAGCTGGGGAAGTTTTCCTCTAAGTATTCCCTTACTGTTTCTGCTGTTGACTTTCTTTTTTGCTTCTTATTCTGGTTGTCCAATTATTCTAATAGTGTTCTTATTCATAGCATCAGACATGGCTCTCAAATTTTCTTCAGCTTCTCTGATTTTCTCATTTGACTGCTTTTCCCAATTTCTGAGGTCTGCTTGGTTATCCTCTAGGTCACTGGTATGATTCTCTGCCTCCTCAAGTCTGTTGGCAAAGTCTGTCAATTTGCCACTGGATGTTGTTATTTCATCCCTTAAGTCTTGTATTTCCCTTTGGTGCATTGCCTTTATCTCCCCTATCACTCCATCCTTTGTCTGCATTGCTTCCTTTATATCCTTTATGACTCCAAGCAGCATTCTGAACATTTATTTCTGTGACAGGTCAATATCTGCTTCTTCTATGCATATCATTATGTTAATGACTTCTTCTGGCATTGTCTTGTTTCTCCTACTTTTTTGTTGAGGTCGTTTGGACTGATTGCTGTTTATGTGTTGTTTTAGAGGAACCTAGAGCCATCTTCTAGAGTTGAAGAGCATTGGGCTCTCCCTTGGGGGGGACTCCTATGAGTGCTTTTACTAACTACATGCCAGTTGCCGTACTGAGCAGTCAGACTATTGCTATATCTTCCTGTGGTTTCACTCTTACATAGCCGTCCAGTATTACATTATTTGCGATGTGTGTTGGATAGTTCTCTCAAGTGTTGCTGGTCAGGTTGTTGTGGCCACATGAGGGTTCACTTCACTGGCTGACCTCTAAGTAGGCCTCATGGTGCTTGGAGCACCTAAGGTGGTCCTTGGTAGTTTCCCTGTGCAACTGGAGTGCCAAGGAGGGTGTGTTGGTGTACCCTCCTTGGTGTAGAGCTCTGTAGTTGTCAGGGGGAATTGCTGTAGACAGAGTTCACCATGGAGTTTGGGTGGATGTTCCCACAGTACTGTGAAGCCACACCAGTGGGGGGCAGGAGTTTCTCGCATTCACTTGTAGTGCCTCGTGGTTTATGCTGGAGTACCCACACTGTTTGAAGGGTAGAACCCCCTGCTTCTTGGTGTATGGAAGAGGACCAGCATGATTTCCCCCCAGCTGCGTGTAAATCCAATAAATGAGGGTGGGGGTTCCCCCAGTTGGGCCTTCAGAGTTGCCTTAGGCTGAGGGAACTGACCTGGAAGCCACTAGTGGCTTGTGAAAGCAAAGAAAGTGAAATAAGATGAACACAAGAGAAAGAAGAAAACAAAGACTGGAGCAACAATACCGAACAAACTAAAACCACCCCTCCACACACACAACTAAAAAGCCCAGACTAAACAAAAATGAAAACCATAAAAAAAGGAGAACTGAATCTGCTAAGACTGTGGCAGGAAAGAGAGAGGAGATACAAGAAGAGCAAAGAAAAAATGTGAAAGAAGAACAAAAGAAACAAAGAAAGCAAAGATAGAAAAATTTAAAAATAGATAAAGAGATAGCTGAATCCTAAGCCATGCTGTGTGTACCACTGTCTTGTGTTGTGTGCAGCACTCTTCTAGGGCACAGGCTGTAGCTCTCCCCACTGGGTGGGCACAGTTGCTCTAGGCAAAGGGTAGGGGACTAGGAAACTAGCACTGGCATTTGGAAGGAAGAGAGGGAGAGGAGAGAATCATAAAATCAGAAAGGGGAGAAGAGAACGAAGAAGGAGAGAAGAAAGGGAAAGAAGGGGGAAAACTGAACTGTGCTCTCTGTTATTGGCTGTGATGGTAAAGAAAGAGAAGGTGGAAATATAGAATAAAGCAAGAGCTGATCCCTGATTGCCTGAATGTGGGGCTGAAGGGGTTTAAACCCTGCCCTACGATGGCAGACTGGTGCGCCCTTTTAATGCAGGGACCCAGTGATGCTGGGCAGAATTGCCCTAGATGGTGAGATCACCTTAGAAATCTGACAAAGGATTCTTCAGCTGCTCAGTGCGCTGTAGATGGCTCTCACAGCTGCCTTGTGTGGTGGACAGCACTTCCACAAAGGGCAGGTTGGAGTTCCCCCTCTTATTTGGGTTGATTTGCCCTGGGCGGAAGGTAGTGACCTGGAAGCCAGTAGTGGCGTATGATAGGAAAGAGAGGGGGAGAAGAGGAAAAAGTGGGGGAAAGGGGAAATAAAAAGAAAGAGAGAAAAACAACCTACACAACCTGAGCTCATTGAGATCGATTGTGGTGGGAAAGATAAGAAGGGCAAGTGAGTAAAGTAGGAAGAAATCGAGTGGCAAGTAAGGAGATAACTGAGACTTGATCACCTGTCTGTGGGGCTGGAGGAGTTCCAACTCTTGCTCATGGTAGTGGGGTCTGTGCCTGCGCGATGTATGGTTCCATAGATGTACGTTCTGTAAGGTCTCTCTCTCCGGCCTAAATTTCAGCCTCGGTCCTTGGCTCCGCGTGAGAAAGATTTCACGCCGAAGCTGGGCTCATGATCCAAGTGAATTTAATGAGAGTTAAAAGAAGTTTCAGGTTTTATGCGGCACCCATAGGATTCCTTTGACCATGGGGCCTGGCAGAGACTGCTCCGGGACACGCAAGGATCTCTTTCCTCCCAAGAAGACGACCAGACCACCCAAGCAAGACCCTCTCCCTTCCGGTGCCTGCCTTTTCAATGGTTCCTGGGGGAGGTGTGGTAAACGACCCCAGGTTGCTCCCATTGGCTGAATTGCAGTCACCTGGCCCAGGTGGGCTGCTCCAGGTGTAATGCCCATCTGAGCCCACCTGTGGGAAAATCCAGCTTTCCTATGCTGGCTCTCCTGGGCATGCGTAAATGGACTTCCCAATTTCCTAGGCTAAGCTACCTAACAGTTGGGGTTACTCTGGAGGAAAGATCACACCAACAGCCAGGAGTCAGTTCCCACCATGGTACAGAGCGCTGGAGCTCACTGGTACACCTGCCTTGTGCTGCATGTAGCACTACAGTAGGGGTGGAGGCTAGAGGGGTGTTCCCACAGCCCAGTGTAGGGCCCAGGACAGGCAGGACTTCCTAGCTGTGTGTAGAATCACTGAGTGGGAAGCTGGGCTTATTGCCCTATCTAGACTGCTTGTGCTCTACTACATCACAGGTCCCCCCCCCCCCCCTGCCCAGCTAGAATAGAATCCAACTGAATTGTGTCCCTGGCTCTGGGCTCTAGCTCTGTGATCTGTTAGATGCTCAGGCTTGCTTCAGTGGGTCTTTGTTATGCAAAACGTCCCCAGGCCCTGTAACTACATCCTGGCCTTCCTTAGGGAGGGCTTCTTCTTCTGCTGATTTATGTTAAGCGCACCCTTCTATGTGCTCCTTGGAGCTAAGCAACAAGACTGGGTTTGAGTTTTTACCAATAATATGTATTTAACTATTTTTTTATATTATGCTTATGAGGTGCTCTGATTTGGGGTCTGTCATGCTGACCCCCAGAGGGGGGGTCCAGTTTATCAGGGGGGTTGTTTCCTTCTCAACCAATTGAAACTTAATTCTCCCCCTGGACTCTGACTATGCGCCTATTTTCTCCCACACTGCAATCGGCCTCAGGTAAAATTCTGCTTTTCCTTCTACTCCAAATTGGGGCTACCTGCCACCCCATGTCCCAGGTTGTGAGCTCAAGGCAGCTGATCATGCAGAGGGCTCTGGTGTGAGGTTCTCCTGGGGTCTGGGATTATGTCCCCTTTAGGGCATCAGCCGGGGGAAATCACTGTTCGGAGATAGGGCTGGAGGCTTTTCAGCTGCAAAACTCGGTGAACCTAGAAAGATTTAGAGTATTCTTGGTTCTCTTTGTGAGTGGAAATCACACAGAAAAAAAGGGGTTCAGGAGAGACCCTAGTGCCCTAATTCTAATTTCAGGACTCTACCTCCCAGTTTCCTTCACCTTACCTCCCAATTTTCTGGTTTGATTGTAATTCTTTATGAGATAGAACATCTTTCTCTTTGGGACCAGCTGGGAATTTTAAACTGCTGACTTTAAGTTAGCAGCCCAACATATAACCCATCATGCATTTGGCTAAGACAGTTGATAAATGGAATACTCCTCTAGGTAAAGAAAACACTCCAGTAAAATGCGTTTGGGATAGCTGAACTTTGGCAACAGTCCTTACCCATAGGATAAGAGGCCTTGATGCCGCAGGGATTAAAGGCACTGACTGACAACATAAACATCAGCCATTCAAACCCAGCAGCTGCTCCAAGGGAGCCGGATGTGTCCATCTGCTTTCATGGCAGCCTTGGAAACTCTGTGGCCGCTTTCATTCTCTCCTGTAGGGTCCCAATGACTAAGAACCGCCCTAAGAGCAGTGGGATTGGTTTTGGTTTTTTTATCTTTGGCTCATTTAAGGATGAAATGAATAATCTGAGTACATAAAAAGCACAAAAATAATACTCAATGTCAAGTATTCAATGATTAAAAATGGAATTTTATTGTCATTTTATTAATATATTTAATGTTACGTGATCCCAGTCAACTTCTTGGAGCTTAATTTCAAACAATTCCCGCTTATTTTACCAAGTTTTTGTATTTTGGAGACAACTTACTCAAGCTGCATATATAATCTGCTTCCTAGAATCTTAATATTACAAATATATAAACAAAAAATATAACTGTAAAAGAATAAAAATAAAAGAACATACAATTATGGCGTTGATCTCACTAACAAAATGAGCTTGGTCCAAGACAGCTGGCAACTGCTTTTACTAGAGCATTTATACTCTATATTTGGGATATAGAGCATTTATACTCTATATTTGGGATAATAGGATAAAAATAGTAGCTTATTTTATAATGTCAAGAATATTAAGCTACAATCTGATTTAATTATGGTCATTTTTATGGTCCATTTTGTTGGCATGGATCATAATTAACCTTTTTAAACTGCAAAGATGTTTATTTTCTTGTATTCCATTCTTATTAAGCAGTCAAAACGTAGTTCTTCCTATGTTAGTAGTAAAAAGAACCATATTTCTATGTATGGAAGGGTGTAAGAATACATATGAAATGCTACCTTCTTCAGAACCAAAACAATGCTTACCAGTAATGCTCAGACATTATGTTGCCTGTGTATGCTGTTTATCAGACATCTTGTTGTCAATGTTTATAGTAATTAGGAACAAGAGTGTGCTAATACACTATACAATGTAGCAAAAAGTTCCCTTTGGCATAAAGACGTAGGTATGACTGCACAATTGTGATCGATTTGTGTTCCTTCTTCTGCCATCTGTAGGGAAGTTGAACTGAGTCCCTCCATTTATTCAACAACCATAATTAACTAGCACATTGTTCCCAAGATACAATAAAAGAATATTAATGCTTACACAAGCTACACAATTAAAGAAGCAAATCAGAAAGATTGCTGATTTCTACAGCATGAGTGGACTTTCTAGTCCAGGTCCGCCTATGTGAATGCAGATCTGATGCAGACTAAGTTTCATTACCTATTTCTCCGTTTGGTAGGCTGCATGGACACTAATGAAAGACAAAGGTGTCAAGAGCATTAAACAAGCAGAATCTGATAGTGAGAGTGCTCAGCAGATCCCCATGGGATTATAACAGTGTCATAGCACAGCAGTTTGGTATTAAAAGTGAACATATAAATGATTTGCTCTTGAAAATAGTTATGCATTCTTCCACAATGAGGTAACTTACTTAATTATTTCCACCGAGTGAGTGGTTTGGAGAAATACTGATCTCAGTGTTTATGTTCTCCTGGGGGGATGAGGCAGGCGGGCCAAAGTGAAAACAAAACCAAACAAATAATCAAACAGTCCAAGTGTGTGGGTTGTTGATTTTTATTTTTTGCTTATTTGCATGCTGATTTACATACCTGAGCAAAATGGAAAAATCAGAGGGTTCAGACCTATTCGAATAGCACTTTCCTTTTGCAAATAGACCATGATCGTAATACATAGTGATGTGGTGTTGCATATTGATTCTCTGAAATGAAATTAAGTCTCTCTGGACTCATTCTTGCTACTAAATTTTATGGAAAGAACTGAATTCTCTAGTTGGACTGTAAAGTACTAGAGTCTAAGAAAGTAAATGAATATTTAATTCATTGCAACATGTTAAGATTCACTGTTGGAGTTCTGGTTTCTCATTGGGAAGGGAAACAAAATACAGCTACTGATGCCCAGGGAATTGAGAAACTTAGAGATACAAATCCATAAAGCAAACTACGAAACAGAGTGGAATCCATGAAAGCAAGCATGTTTTTGAATCCTGACTCAGTTAATAGCTGGTAGACTAAAATAGTTTCAATTGTGCTTTTCTGTTTGTATAATAGGATTGAAGCACTGCCCTCAGGTTGAATCTGACTCATAGCAATTCATTCCAGGCTCCTCAGGCTGCTAATCTATGCTGTAGCAGACAGTCCCATCTCTCAGATGGAGCAATTCGTAGGTTTGAACTGCTAACTTTGTGATTAGTAGTTCAATTAAGACTAATGAAGCCTAATCTGAAGAATTATTATGAAATAAAATGTTCAGGAATCCTTGAACCTGAAAAAAACTATGCATTTAGCACATAATCTGTAGAATTTTCAAAATCTATAGGTACACTATACTACAGCAGAGATGATTAAATTTAGACAAAAGCTACTGTTGTTGTTCGGTGCCATTTACCTGGTTCTGACTCATAGCAATCCTATGTACAATAGAACAAAACCGTGCCAGGTTCTGTGCCTTCCTCACACTTGTCCTGTGTTTGAGTTCACTATTGTAGCTACTATGTTCATTGTCAAGGGCCTTCCTCTTTTTTTCTGCCTCTCTATTTTACCAAACGTGATGTCTTTTACCAGGGATCAGTCTCTCCTGATGAAATGTCCAAGGTATGTAAGAGGAAGACTCACCATCCTTGCCTCTTAGGAGCACTCCTGGTCTTGGAGATGAGACCTACATATGCAGTGGTTCTAAGAAGGATCCTGGCTGTGTAGTGGTTATGTGTGGGCTGTGATCTGCTTGGTCAGCAGTTTGAAACCACAAGCAGCTGTGCCCGAGAAAGACTGGGTTTCTACTCCCATACACGACTACAATCTTGGGAAACCCCCAAGGGGTCACTATTAGTCAGCATTGACTCAATGGAAGTGTTTGGGTTTTGGTTTTGGAACAAGATTAATGTTCATTTCTCCAAACTCATACTTTTGGTCAGTTGAGCAGACTGTGCCCCAGGAAGTCATTCAGAGATTAACTGAGTTAATTGTTCCCATTTTCAGTCACATAGAAGGAGGAGAATGAATGAGTTCAGGGCAATTATTTCTTTGGAAACTAAGGCTTTAATCAGACCTGCTACAATTCGTGACAGAGCATACACTCACATGGTCATCCCTAAAGATGAAGGGCGCTCTAAAGTATAACCACTAATTCTATGTCCATATTCTCAGGAATTAGGAAAAATGTGGATTTGAGTAGGCCAACTTTGTCACAATTTTCCAGGTTACACAATAAGAAAACAGTTTAGTTTCAAAATTGTAACCTGTGGGAAACAAAAGTAACTGTACTCTAAATTCTTTGAGAAACATAATCTAAAGAATACAATTTGTGTAATCTTTTATTTATTTGTTTTTATGTCCCCAAGGATAGCACAATCAGGACTATTCTATGGCAGATAGAGTTAGGTTAAAATATTCTTATCATTTGGTCTCAATATCGATCATTTTAAATTGTAATATTTTCTGCTTTCTTTGTGAGGCAGGTGTTTTTGTTTTGTCTAGCCATTGTTGGGTTTGGGTTGTATGTTTAATTCCTGTTTATGTTTTCTGTAAATGAAATCCAGGGCAGGTATGTCTATAGAGACAGATACTGGATTGATAAATTCCTAAGGGGATGGCAGGGAAGTATGGAGGAAAATGAGGCACTAACAGTGAGTATCAGAAAGTAATGTTCTGAAATTGATTGTAGTGATGATTGCACACACCTTCTTAATATGATTAAATGACCAAATTGTATAATATGTGAAGTATATGCCAATGAAACTACTGAAAAGCAAAAAATTCAATGCAAGCTATTTCCTTGTTTGTTTTTAAATCTGAAAGCATACATTTGGATTTGTTACAAGTTCACTTAAAGAATCATAAAAATATAATCAATCTTAATTCACCTTGCTGGTTTAGCTACCAATCTTTGAGCAGTACTTATCTTACTTTGATTCACCTTTGCTAAGCAGTTCTCTTCTGATATGACTCTTCCTCATGACTTCTAATGTATTAAGCAGCAAATATATGACTGTTTGCTTTAGTTCCTCACAACTCAATTCAACAATGTTTGCGTCACATCATCCTTCTTCATTGAGTCATCTTTTTTCTGTACTATTCTCCTTCTCTCACTTGTGTACATGAGCAAAGAGTGTGTAATGGGATCCAATTTCTTTTACCTGCCGTGCATTCAGAAGTCAATTGATGTCATTTGCTTCCCTCCTCTTTGAGCCTATTCAGAGATTATTTATCTTGTAAATAGTGCTGGAGACCCCTGCCAGCACTGAGATGCTTACATATTCATTGATGCATCATTGCATGTGTTTTGTGAGATGAAGGAAGGCTTTGTGGATTGGTGTCAGACATATGGGCTAATGTTGGACTTGTGGACATGGCAACACTGGCTTGGGATGTTTTCTTGATGTGTACTTACCCTTTATATAAATCTCTCTCTTATACATATGTGTTTCTGTGGATTTGCTTCTTTAATGTACCCAGACTAACACAGCAGTATTATGGCAAAACACATTTCCTGGTCTTCTCTTACTACAGAGAAAACAGCACTGAGGCTGTTTGAGGGTCTGGAAAGTTATTTGCAACTCACTAGTGACTATTATTTCAATTTGAACTGCTCATCAGTGAAAAGTCTGGATTTGTATGCCAAACAAACATTGAAATGTAACAATTTACAAGATATTCTACAAAATAATCTTACAATTTCAGGTAAATTTAATAACAAACGTATGTAGGCAATATGGGTGATAGTGCAGTAATTCTTTGAGGGATGAACTGTTTTCATTAAATAAGTAATGTGCATAGTCATTTTCCAGTTTAGACCAAAGCTACTCACACCTCTGGCACATTACTGCATTTAAGGGTTTATATTTTGGAGATTCTATTTGGCACAATTTCAAAGGGTTTATGTATTTCTACAAAAATAAACCATTTACATAAATTTCCTCTCCCCATGTTCTGCTTAAAATTCAATATGCATTTAAATAATTTTTATAATCAATGCTTCCTAATGACAACTTGCAATTAAAAGCTCATAGAAAGTTGTAGGAGAATCTTTAAAGCAATCTAGGTTTTCTGGAATTGTTCTATTCACATATATAAAATTTAAATTAGGTATTTAAATATATAAACCACTTTGTTTTGTTAGGGTCAGATTAAAGTATGTGAGGGCTATAAATCCTGACAATCTGTGGTGCTTTCTCCTCTGTTCACTCAAACATATTACATGTATATAAGTGTGTTAGATATCTGTGATATCTAAATGCTACTGAAGTATTAGTAATTAGATATAAAAGTGGAGTATGACACTTTAGTTGAATTAGATAAACTAGAGTATAAAATTTTTAGTGTATGTGGACAACTAACATTTTTACTATATGCTACATTTTAAACAAAAATAATATTCCATCTATACTGCAATAAATAAAATGAGTCTTTAGCAAACCTTCTTGCTTCAACAGTCAATGTGAAATTGTTGATTTCCAATAGCCAAAAAAATGCCTTCATAAATTTTGCTCTACATGGGTCTTCTGCATTTTCCATGTATACTTTATAGTAAAAGCTATAAAAATGAAAATAAATGTCATAAGTAAAACTTTAATGATCAGAAAGCAAGCATTATAAAATGTTAGTATAATTTATGTTTAGGTATATCTTTTATCTCTAGCATGCTATAATTAAAGAATTTCTTCCTATTTTTTGCACTATCAAATTCTTCAATGATTTTGTCACAATTAAGTCACCAAACAATATATATAGCTATTTCTATATATAATTAGGATAATTAATCTAGACTAGTGGTTTTCAACCTGTGGGTCGTGAACCCTTTAGGGGTTGAACAATCCTTTCACAGAGGTTGCCTAAGACCATTGAAAACATATTTCCAATGGTTTTAGGAACCAAGACACTGCTCCTCTATCTGTCTCTATGTGGGTCCGCTTACATGCAGATGAGTGCCAGGTGTGATGACATCATCACACCAACCCCTACACATACACCCCATGTAAATACAGGTGTATATGACAGGGTTGGCACCATAATGTACTTATGAGGACCAGTCACACGTGTAGAGAGCAGCTACTGTGCAGAGAGGAGCTACTGTGTAGAAAGCAGCAGTATTGGAGGTAAAACGACACTTCATGAATTATAATTACTGGGTATATATAAAATCATGTATTGTACAATCATCAAATACTGCAATGTATATATATATATACATATATATATATACACTATGGAAACTTAATCTGCATACTGATCGGTCTTTTTATATGCAGCTGTGGTTGATGTGAATACTGCCCCCCTTGTGATACTAACAAGCACGTTACAAAGATCAGAGAATAGTAAATCATAGGAAACTTTAATGAACAATATTGACTGAACTATGACATGTATCTTTTGTATTATGAAAGCTATTTTTATTAGCTTTCATAATTAGCAACCCATCCCATGACAATGGATTGTGTAGAGAATAATGTTAAGAAAGGGAAATTTAGTGAGGAGTTTTTACAGTATGATTTTACCTCAATAATTACAGCAGGAATTGAGAAAAACTGCAATGTGTTATTTGTTGTGAAGTTCTATCAGCCTAATCTATGAAGGTGAACAAACTAAAAGGCCATTTTGATAGCAAGCAACCGAGCTTTGCCGGCAAGGACACCAACTATTTTAAAAGCAAAGCGGATGGATTCAAGAAAGCCTGAATTGACTCGGGTGGCAAGTACCACAACCAAAACGTAGCAGCCATAGAAGCTTCACATTTGGTGGCACTCAGAATCACCAGAGTTATGAAACCTCACACCATTGCTGAGGATTTACTGTTGCCAGCAGCCAAAGACATTGTTTGAGTTATTATCAGAGACAAAATTGTTACAAAATCGAGTGAATTTTCCTTATCTAACGACACTGTCCACAGAAGAATAGATGACATGTCTTCTGATATTCTTGATCAGGTAATCCAGTAAATTAAATCTCCTCCACTTCCAATATTTAGCATCCAGCTTGATGAATGTACAGATGCTGCAAACTATTCACAGTTACTGGTTTACATGAGGTATGTTAATGATGGTGACTTTAAAAATGAGTTTCTTTTTTGCAAATCCCTTGAAATCACAACTACTGCACATGACATATTTGACACAGTCCGTTCATTTCTGACAAAACATTAGATCTCTTGGGAAAAGGGTTGTGGTGTTTGCACAGCTGGTGCTCCAGCCATGCTCGGATGCTGATCTGGATTTCAATGCTTGGTGCTCAGTGGGTCACCAACAGTCACTGGAACTCACCGTGTGATTCAGCAGGAAAGGTCAGCAGCAAAGACGCTGCCACAAGAGGTACACGAAGTAACGAAAAGCACCGTAAGTTCTGTAATTTTGTAATGTGAGCACTTTAAACAGTCAACTGTGTTCACAACTGTGCAACGAGTTCGATGCGCTGAACAGTTCTCTATTTCACACTCAAGTAAGATGGTTGTTGAGAGGAAAAGTTTTAAAACGTGCTTTTGAGCTTCCTGATGGACGCAATACATTTTTTAATCAGAAAGCAAGACCGAAGTTTGAAGCACTTTTCAGTGATAAAAGTGAACTGCAGAAAATCGCTGAATTGGTTTATGTCTTTGCCATCTTGAGTTAAATTGATCACTGCAAGGACCAAATACAACATGCCTCAATTTGTTTGAAAAGATCTGATCATTTCAAATGAAACTTCAGCTTTGGCAAAAAAAAAAATTGGATGAAAATAAAATCTACATGTTGCCTACCTTATCTGTTTTCTTTGCGGAGCATGGCATTGAAGCAGACAAAGGAATACGATGATAATTTATGTGAAAAAACACTTGCACATGCTTGCAGACTAAATTTCATCGTACTTTCCAAATCTACCTGACACCCCATTTGCACTTGCTAGAAGCCCATTCCAGTCAAAGTTAAAGATGTTCCTGAGACAGCACAAGAGGAGTTCATTGAACTTATTACCAGCAATGCAGCAAGAGCTGATTTCTCTACAATGCCAGTTACAAAATTCTGGATCAAGTGTTTGCAGTCATATCCTGTTCTGTCTGAGACTGTGCTGTGCCTTCTTCTTCCATTTCCAACAACATATGTTTGTGAAACAGGGTTTTCCAGCTTGTTGGTTAAGTCTAAATACAGAAGTAGACTTGTAGAAGATGATCTTCGTTGTGCTCTTGCAAAGACTGCCTGAGAATTTCTTATCTGGTGAGAAAGAAGCTATCTCAACCTTTGCACTAATGTAGGCTTTTTTATGCAGACTGTCACAAAATGTAGCAATGTAGCTTACTGTTGTTATATTAAGACTGCTACCCATACTACACCATGCTTAAGACAAAATTTCATTTATGTGTAATTATAAATAAATATTTCACAGTATATAATAACATATTGTTTTTGTGATTAATCACTATGCTTTAATTATGTTCAATTTGTAACAATGAAAATACATCCTGCATATCAGATATTTATATTGTGATTCATAGCAGTAGCAAAATTACAGTTATGAAGTATCAACAATGGTAATTTTATGGTTGGAGTCACTACAACATGAGGAACTGTATTAAAGGATTGAAGTATAAGGAAGATTGAGAACTACTGATTTAGACTTTCTTGAATAATCATAGTACATTGAGGTTTTTGTAAACTTTATGGTGAAAATTTGTGTTCTCTTGTGCAGCTTGTGAACATTAAAATTAGGAATATCTATAAAGTTGGGAATATTTATAAAGTAACTTCAATATTGTAAAATACCTGTATTTTTATTTTCTACTATGGAATCATATATGATATGTGAGTACACTTTGTCTTTCCTGAATCAGTAAAATTAATTTTCATAGAAGAATGAAACTGTTGCACTTCTCCAAAAGTGGGCATTTAAATCATTCAATAAATTAGCACTAATTGTTTGTATAGGTTTATAGATTATCAGGTATATCTTCATTGTTTAAGAATGAGAAGATATTTGAAAAACTTTAAGCGTAATTGCCTTTCCCTTCCTGCAAGATTCAAGTGCTTCAATATTATGGTATGTGGTTTTATAAAATTGATCTCTATCACTGAATGATACTTCTATCACTTGCTTGTTTTTTCTGAATATTTCTGTGAAATGTCTGATAATCAGTATTTGGCAGTATTTTTTGATGTACTTATAAAAATTTTAAAATATTCTGTTACATTATGTAAACATGCTGTTACTGATTCATAAAGATCTGTGAATGAATAATTTTAGTCCTGTATCTTCAGCATGTGTTGCTGAATGATACTGCATGTGTTATCAATGATACTGTTCTATATTTTTAGCATTCTATTGAGTTGCCTTTGCATACAAATGTGGAGCTTTTTGCAGTCAGTGGCCAATTAGCTGTAAGCACCTGGCATGACGCTTACAGGAGGAGGTGCTTCCAGTGCTCATGTTAGTTGGTATTGCAACAATTCCTGGAGTCTTCCTCTGGGCTTTGCTTTCAGTGAAGATTGAATTCTTCCTTCAGCACCATTGATTCTTGTTCATGTGCTACCTGGTGGAGTAACTGAAGCCCCCTAGTTCTTCTTGATACAACGACTCTGGATTCTGCTATCCTCTTTGGGTGCTTCCTGCATCATTTAATATTTCACCTGTAGAATCTTTCATAATTGCAACTTGAGGATTAGATTTTCCCCCTCAGTTCTTTGAAGTTTCTCATTCTAGGTTTTAATACATTGGGTTTGGGTTTGTCTTCTCTAGTTGCTTTTTGAAAATTTCTATTCAGCTCTTTGACTTCATTATTTCTTCCATTTGCTTCAGCTAATCTATGATTAAGAACTAGCTTCAGAGTCTCTTGTGGCATCACTTTGGTCTGTTCTCTATTCCCTGTTTAATAAATTTTTACTTTCTTCCTGAATGATTCTCTTGATATCACCAGGTTTTCTGTCATTAGTGTTAAATATGTGAAATCTGTTCCTGAGAGGTTCTCAAAATTCAGGTAGGATAGACTCAAGCGCATTTCAGCTCTTATGGATTTGCTTTAACATTCTTCAGCTTTACCTTGAACTTACATATGAAGAAGGATAGTCTATTTTTAGTCTGGAAGCTCCACTGAAATCTATTCATTTTGGGTGACCCTGTTGGCATTTGAAATACTAGTGACATCGATTTCAGCATTACAGCAACACACAAGTCACCACAGTAGTACAAACTGACAGATATTAGGTGAAATCCCTACTTACACTGATAAAATATTACTTACACTGATAAAAGCTTTCTTATGAAAATTTTTTTACATTTCTATACTGTGATTTCAAAATATCTCCACAAACTTTTCCAGGTGTATTTCTCTTCCTCCCACAACAAATTTTATCCAAGCAAATCCTTAAAAGAAAAAGAAAAAAAGATTTCTGATTTTGTTGTTGTCCCTGGATGATGAGAACAATTAAGCACTAATAAAGTAGTGGTTAAAACACACACAAAACAGCCTTGAAAGACAGTTTGATGATGTGTGACCATGAGCTATCAAAAGGATCAGGTATCAAGCATCAAGGAACAAAAAATCATATCATTGAAAATGTGGGTGAGTGCAGAATGGAGACTCAAAGCCCATTGGCAGCCAACCAGATACCCCTTGCTGAAGGGTTGTGGGGAAGAGATGTGCCAGTCAGGGTGCAGGGTAGCAACGATGAAACATATAACTTTCCTCTAGTTCTTAAATGCTTCCCCCACCCCCTCCCCCCCCACTACTATCATGATCCCAATTCTACATTACAAATATGGCTAGACCAGAGGATGTACATAGGTACAGATAGCAACTGGAAACACAGGGAATCCAAAACAGATGACTCCTCCTGGACCAGTGGTGAGAGTGGCGATGCCTGGAGGGTGGAGAGAATGTGGGGTAGAAAGGGGGAACTGATTATAGGAATCTATATATAGCCCCCTCCCTGGGGGAGGGACAGCAGAGAAGAAGGCGGGGGGAGATATCAGACAGTGCAATATATGACAAAATAGTAATTTATGAATGATGAAGGGTTCATGAGGTGGGGAGGGAGGGGGGAAATGAACAGCCGATAATAAGGGCTCAAGTCAAAGGCAAATGTTTTGAGAATGATGATGGCAACAAATGTACATATGTGCTTGACACAATTGATGTATGTATGGATTATGATAAGAATTGTACGAGCACCAATAAAATGATTAAATTTTAAAAAAGATTTCTGATTTTGTTGTTGTCCATGGATGATGCGAACAATTAAGCACTAATAAAGTAGGGGCTAAAACACACACAAAAGAGCCTTGCAAGACAGTCTTGATGATTTATTTCTAGAACCCAATGTCAAAATGCTATTTGTCTCCATCAATCAGAATTAATTCAATAGCAAATTTGTTAAAAATTTGTAATTTATCAAGGGTTCATGAGGGTGGGAGGGTGGGACAAAAGAGGAGCTGATATCAAGGGCTCAACTAGAAAGAAAATATTTTGAAAATATGGCAACATGCGCAAATGTGCTTGATACAATTGATAATATGGGTTGTTATAAGAGCTGTAAGAGCACCCAACAAAATGATTTATATGTTAAAAAAGCTTGATACTAAAGCAAATCCATCATCAGTCCAAAAAAAGCAGTTTACAAATATCACCACAATCAATTTTAGGATATTTTCTTCTTAAAAATGTTAATGAGCATGATCTTACAGTTCTAATTAGATGATAATCTGATTCTAAAATGTCCCATCTTTGAAGATAGGTTTCTGTGTTGTGTGAGGTCACTACATATGGAGGTAACTGCTGGAGTGATGAATTTTTGTCTGGCACACTTAATTCAAGGTGCATTCTCATACTATAGAACATCCATAAGTCCTTGCTAACTGTAGATCAGTGGATACAAACCCTGGTTCTCATCATAAAGGCGAATTAAATGTGGAATATAGCAACTAGCACTGCTAGGCCTAACTCTGACACTGGAGGAGACAGCATTTTGTGGAGAAAAATAAAAGAAATATGGAGATTATTTTGTGAGCATTTTCCAATAATGCTGTATTCATTTATTTTAAAGTGCCTTTAATTTTAAGATTGTGCTTTTTAAGACGAAGATTTCGTGTGGGCTTAGTAGTATAATCAACCAGCTCAGTAACTCATGATGTAACGACCTGTGCCTCCAATCGTTGGCTCTCCTCCTGCATCAGAACATACAGAACCATTGGGAATGCTTCTATCAATTTGACTCATAAGTCAATGTGTGATAAATATAGCTGTACTTTGTTTATTTTAAATTTCTTATATCATATTAATATTAATATATTATTTTAGTAAAATTTGTCTACATTCAATTAACACACTATTACTCAAACTTAATTGGAGAGAAAATTAAATTTCCCCCCTTCTTTTCCTTTACTCATTACTTCATTAAAATATTATATAGGCTCACAATGACCAATTATCACAATATTGTAGCTCTAACACCCCATATTTTTTCAAAATCAGTAACTAGAAATACACATCAGGAACAATGAAACAATGGTGCACAATGTTTGTTGAGTCTGCAGAGGCGGAATCACGATTCAGATTCACTATAACTGGGGAAAATGACAGCTCTAACCAGAGCACATTAGAATATTCAAACAGTTAATCAGCATGGATTTTGAGAATTGTAGGTGTAATGGAAGCGTGCCCTACAAAAGTACTTTTGTTCTTACGACTGACGACAGAAACATTTTTTGAATAAAAATGAACAAATTTCTGCTTGAAAACATGGCACAGAAGTTGTATGGACAGTTAGTTTTGCTGTCTCCCTTTATGACAGTGTCACCGGTTGCAGTACATAACCCCCTGCATACCCCAGTGACATTCCTGAGTCTGCAAACTTATGAAGATGAAAGGAATTGTAAAATATTATTTTATTAGTTTATGAAATATGGCTTGATAAATGACTATTGTAAGACATTCATATTTTTAAACTGCATGTTGACATCTACTAGTTAAACTTAATAACAATTCCAGGCTTGAAGACGTGGAAGAGATTAATTGCATAGATTCCAGTAGTTATGGAGTCCTGGAGGTGTATTGTTTATGCATTGTGCTGCTAACCGCAAGGTCAGCAGTTCAAAACTCAGTGCCTCTGTCAGGATAAAAAGGCTTTCTATTCCTGTAAACAGGTACAGTCTCAGGTATGCACCTGGGCAGTTCTACCCTTTCCTACGGGGCTCTTTGAATCAGCCTCCACTTGATAACACAGCTTGCTTTTGGAGTTGGGTGCTAATTGTAGGCAGTCTAGGGATGTGATAGATAATGAGTTGGGTTGCTGACTGAAACCACCACCATCTCTGAGGAAGAAAGCTTAGACTGTTCCCATGGCAACCTACAAAGCCTCAGAAACACTATACAGATTTGCTTATGAGACTCAATGGCATCGGGTTTGTTTTCTGGGGTTTTATATTGAGTGGCAAACTGACTACGTTCACTACAAAAATTAGTAATGATGCTGTTTGTAGTTGTCTGTTAATGCTTAAATAGGTGTAGTATTGTTTTCTAATAATTTTATACATGTGATAATTTGTGTGCATATACATATACATGTATTGTGTAATCAGGTTTTCTTGCAATTATTTTGAATCATAGAAATCCTGTGTAACGCAGTATACCGGTCATTGCCAGAGGGTATCTATGTCTGTAATTATTTCAGTAGCTGTTTTACTATCTTTCTCCCATAGAGCTGTTGGTTCATTTCAAATACCAAGTTTACGGAGAACAACAAATATTTAAATGTTGTTATTGTTTAAAAAACAACCTTATCACCTTCAAAGTACTCTGTATTACACTTAATATATTTGTCAACTCTGCAATTACATTCTTGAAAACATTCTTCAAACTCATCTGTTTGGATGGCTGACAGCAGCTCCCTTGTTTTTTTCTTCACTTCTTCTACAGCTTCAAATCGCTGTCCTTTCATGTCCCTCTTAATTCATGGAAACGAACACAATGCATGGAGTGTGGTCAGGTGAATAAGGTGCATGGGGCAAGAGAAGCATGTTCGTTTTTTGTCCAAAATTGGCACACTGAGATGGCTCCTTGAGCAATGTGGTGGTGGCAAAACCAGTCCCCCGTCTGCCACAAATAGGCCTGTTTTGTTGCACATGGTTATACAATCTTTTTCGAATCTCTAAATAGAAAGCTTGATTAACAGTCTGACCTGGTGGGATGAATTCCAAATGCATTATCCTCCTCACACCAGAAGAACAAATGAGCCAATTGGATATCCTGCTACAAAGGGGTCACAAGAAAGAGATGAGCCAGTCAGGGTACATTACAGACCAACGAAACATATAACTTTCCTCTAGTTCTTTAATGCTTCCTCCCCTCCACTGTCATGACCCCAATTCTACCTTATAAATCTGGCTAGACCAGAGCATGTACATTGGTCCAGATAAGAGCTGGAAACACAGGGAATCCAGGACAGAAATCCCTCAGGACCAATACTGAGAATAGACATACCAGGAGGGTAAGGGGAAGGTGGGGGACAAATTGGGATCTGGGGAACTTACAACAAAAAAGTGGATGGTGGGAGACATTAGTCAGTGTCAGACATGAAAAAAAATGATAAATTGTCAAGGAGGGTCCATGGGGGAGGGAGGGGAAATGAGGAGTTGATATCAAGGGCTCATGAAGAAAGAAAATGTATTAAAAATGATGATGGCAACATATGTACAAATGTGCTTGACATATGGATATATGTGTGGATTGTGATAAGAGCTGTATGAGTCCCCAACAAAATGATTTTTAAAAATGAGCATCAATTTGATCTTTGATTTCACTTAAAGAGCTTTTTTTGGGGAAGAAGGTAATTGTGGAGTCTTTCACTGACTTAAGTGGTTTTGCTGATTCACAGCACTGAAGCTACAGTTCAGGGAGAGGGGCACATCTGATCAGAGCACATAGGAGCAAATGTAGAGGGAAGGAGACAAAGTGGAACACATCCTGGCCCACCAAGCTCCAACTAGAACAACTGCTTAGAACAACTAATATTCCTGCTTAGAACAACTAATGCTCAGAGAGGACCATAGGGCCGGCCCCACAACATGATGTCGCTCACTGATCCATAGCACTATTGGAGACAACACTGAAGACACAGAGCGGGAATTGTGTGTCATCTTACCCCACCACACCTGGGTGAAACATTAAGGGAGGGCAACAGAGCAGCAAGGGGAGCAAAGCAATGAAGTCTCAAGGAATACCAAAATTAGACTTTGAGGCCAGGGCATGGCACCCATCAAACTCGACTAGTAAACTCTCCTAAAGGTCAATAAACAGACCTGAAATTATTTATTAAGATTTTCTTTGTTGTGGTGGTTATTTTTTTGTTTTGTTTTGGGTTTTTTGGTGTGTGTTTGTGTGTGTGTCTGCTTATTATGGATTTTGCATGTCTCTCTAGATAAGATAGGCGGGATAAACAATCCGGAGGAGAAAACAACAGGACCGGCAGTTCCAGGGGGACAAGGGAGAGGGGGAGGTGGGGGGCAAAGGAGAAAGAAATGCCAACAAACCCAGGGACAAGGGAACAAGTGATCTAAAATTGATGGTGAGGAGGGCATAGGATGCCTGGTGGGGCTTGATCAAGGGCAATGTAGCTGAGAGGAATTACTGAAACCTGAATGAAGGCGGAACATGATAGTGGCATAAGAGGAAAGTAAAAAGAAATAGAGAAAAGAACTAGGAGGCAAAGGGCATTTACAGAGGTCAAAATACAGGCGTGAAATATGTAAATATATTTATATGTAAAAGAATAGGCAAATATATCCATGTACATATATTTATATGTTAAGTATTAAAGTAACAGACAGACATTAGGCCTCTATGTAAGTACTCCCTCAATGAAAGAACACTTTGTTCTAATGATCTGGCATTCTGTGATGCTCACTTTCCCAACACGATCGCTAAAATAAAAATGAAAGCAACTGTGGTCAAGGAAGCTGATAGTACCCAGCTATCAAAAGTTATATCAAGAGGGGGGTGTTAAAGGCTTGAAGATAAACCACCAGTCATCTAGCTGAGAAGCAACAAAGCCCACATGGAAGAAGCACACCAGCCTGTGTGATCATGAGGTGTCGATGGTATCAGGGATCAGGCATCAAAGACCCAGAACAAAAAATCATATCAATGTGATGAGGAAGAGTGCAGAGTGGAGACCCAAAGCCCATCTGTAGACAATTGGACATCCCCTTACAAAAGAGTCACAAAGAAGTGACAAGCCAGTCAGAGTGTAGTGTAGACCAATGAAACATACTACTTTCCTCTAGTTCTTTAATGCTTTCTCCCCACCACATATCATGACCCCGGTTATACCTTAAAAATCCAGAGCATGTACAGATGAGAGCTCATAACACAAGGAATCCAGGACAGATCAACCCCTCAAGAACACTAATGAAAGTAAAGATACGAGGAGGGGAAAGGGAAGGTGAGGGAGACAGGGGAAAGTGATCACAATGATCAACATATAGCCCCTCCCTGGGGGACGGACAAAAGAAAAGTGGGTAAAGAGAGCCAGTGGTCTGTGCAAAACGTGAAAAAATCATAATTTATAAATTTCAAGGGTTCATGATGGAGGGAGGATAGGGGATGGGGAAAATTAGTTGATACCAAGGGCTCAAGTAGAAAGAAAATGTTTTGAAAATGATGATGGCAACATATGTACAAATGTGCTTGACACAATGTATGGATGTATGGATTGTGATAAGAGCTAAAAGAACCCCACTAGAATGCTTTATTAAATTTAAAAACAGAAAAAAGATTAGCACCATGTCTTATCACCAGTAATGACCTTGGATAAAAAGTCTTAGTCAATTCAGACCTTTGAAAAATAGGATAGGTCAGTAAATAAAACTTTACTCTCATGTGAGCTTGTTCTTGCCAAGTGAAGCATATTTCCATGACACTCTTTTTCCTGGTCAGTCAGAACCCGAGGCACACATTTCCTGTGACTTTTCTCATTCCAAAATCTTCTGTTAAAATTCATTTCACTGAGCTCGAAGATAGTAAAAGTATCTCCACATCTTTTCAGTGCTCCATCATTGGTCTTTGAGCACAAGTGCATAGCTTTTTTTCAACATTCTCATTCGTAAGGGAAATTGATGGATGTCCCGAAGGAGGTTTTTCATCAATAGATATTTCACCCTTTTAGAAACCAGAAAATCATTTGTACACTTGAGTTTTTCCTTGTAGGCTGTGTTCAACTCCACAACATTTTTCCTGAGCAGGAAACAAAATTTCACAGCCACATGCTTTTCTCTTAAATAAAAAAAAAATGAGATTCCATAGAAATTGCTCTTATAAAAAAATTCACTATAACCAGAGAGAACCTTCCCAGGAAACACTACTGGATGCACTACTCAGAGTGAATTGCTGGATGCTCACCTATCAGGAAAAATGTGTACTGCGAAAGTTCTGCCCAGTGGAACTTTTTTCGGAGGGAGGGGGGTACCCAAGTATGTATATGTGTGTGTGTGTGTGTATTTATATATTCTCTTTCTCTAGATAGATAGATATACAGACAGAGTGGCCGAGAGAAATCTAGATGTCTTAACAATGTTCTAGTTTCCCAAAAAGGAAACTGGTATAAGCCATAAGCTACAGAAGGGAATTCAGGCATGGTCATGGTCATATAGTAGAAGATTTGAAACCTCTTCTTGAATTCTCATTTCAAATTAAGCTGAACTTTGAGATTCAGACTCTTGATTTCAAAATATTTTGTTTTAACATACAACATATAACATAGATAAATAAAGTAAAAGTTGGATAGTGTGCATAGCTATCCCAAAAATAGTGAAAAGAGGTGAATTAAGAAAAAATAGTATAATTTTGTAACTGTCTATGATGTATTGAGTATATAACTAACAGTTTTCCTGATAAATTTTAAATTAATAACTGCATTTTATTAATTTTTTCATCACTAGGCCATTAATATATGAAACTAGGATAGATCAATAAATAAAATAAAACATTACTTTCATATCATCTGGTAAAATCAGTAGCTTTTACAGTAGGTGTATTGTTGTTGCTCTGTGTCCTTGATAGCATTGACCGCATCACAATTGTTGCTAGGTTTGTGACTGTGTTCTGTCCACTCTATCAATCCATCTCATTGAAGGTCTTCCTCTTTGTTGCGGACCCTCTGCTACACCAAGCACATTATCCTTCTCTCGGGACTTCTGAAAAGTGTTATATACTTAATTTTTCTCAGGTATGTTCATTCTGCAGGCATTCCGTGATTTATTCAACATTCTTAGCGAACACTACCACTCAAATTAATCACAAAGTGATATCTTTGACTTCAATATAATTCAGAAAATATATTTTCACTGTCTTAATTTCTTTCATTTCATATTCTTTCCCACAAACCAGACTAGCCACATAATAGCAGTTGAAAATTATGTTATAAGAATTTTACTATTTAATAATTACATAATTTGTTCAACCATCTAGAATACTTAAAAATCTAAGCTTTTGTATAATCAGAATGCTAGTGACATGATATTGCTATAGGTTTATTTTGTTAATATTTTAACTATTTCTTTTGAAATTACTCTAATATATTTTAGAGTATTCATATCTGAGTTTTAAAATATAAAGTGCATTTCTATGAAGATACTAATGTTATTATTTTGAAGAACTTGTCCATATAGATAAATAATTTATAGATATAATACTTGACCAATAGTAATTTTATATAGGCTAAGGGTAAATTTGTTACACAAATTCCTAAAAGGCTTGACGAGCAAAAATGTCAGGTTCTCCTGACCCAAACCATGTCATTTTCATTTGCTTCATGTGCAGGTGAAAATTGGACATTTCATAGAGAAGACTGAAGAAGAATTGATGCATTTTGATTGTGGTGGTGGAAAAGAATATTGAAAGTTCCAAGGAATTCTAGAAAGACAACCATATTTGTATTGAATGAAGTACAACCAGAACGCTCCCTAGAAGCAAGGATCACAAGCTTTGACTCACATACTTTGGACAGATTATCAGGAGAGACCTTGGCAAGAACATCATGCTGGTAAAGGAGGAGGTCAGTGAAAAGAGGAAATCTTCCAGTGGGTGGGTTGAAACAGTGACTATAACAACGGGCTCAAGCATCACATTTTCCTTGGTAGTATAGGGCTGTGAAAGAAACACCTGACATTTGCTCAAGCACAGATTCCAAGCAAGGGAACCCTATTGTTCAGCAGTATATAGCACACTGTCTCTATGAGTTAAAATCAACCCAACAGTACTTGATTCTCACAATATGGTCATATAGTTTTGTCTTGGAGTCGGGCTGAACTCATGACAAACCCGTGTCTGCCACAATAAAGCTGTGCTGCATATGCTTTTCAGTGGCTGATTTTCTTTGAAATTGGGTTGAAAGACATTTTTTGCAAGCTTTTACTGGGTGAACTTCTCTGCATCCTTTCAGTTGTGCATCTACTACTGTTTACATAACTACAACTTCTAAACGAATTTATGTAGGTGTGGGTAGTGTTGCTAATTATGGGAGTTACATAATCTACTGTCAACTTCAGCGAAGGGATGGAGTCTAGAATGTCAATCAGCTCATAGTTAATAAGATCTCTGTGTGGGCATGGCTTTCTGCTGAGGATTCTGGGAACGCCTATCTACCTCCTTTAAAGGTAGGACACACACTCTCTATCTGCTTCCTCTTCCTCCTGGCAAGCCACATAGAACTATGCTTATGGAGCCAGAGCCCTAGAGCTGGAGAAGGCATGTGGATACCCACACCAGAGCTGAGATGCTTTCACCACCACTGGATCCACAAGACTTTCCACCCACTGGCCTGTGATCTTCCATTGAATGTGTTGTGTAAGTGTGAAGAGGACTTTATGGACTGGTATCGACATATGGGCTAATATCAGACTTAAGGACTTCGACTAGACTGGGCTAGGAGGTTTTATTAACATACAATTACTCTTTGATATAAAAATCTCTTAGACGTATATAAGTGTCAAAGAATTTTTCCTCTAGTAAACCCAGACTAACACCAATTAACACTTAAAGCCTTCTTTGTCCTTTAAGCAGTGCATCTAAAGCCTAATGAATTCCCACATGATGATTATTTAAACATGAAATTATCTTTATCAACTGAATTCTTTTAAAATTTCTTATTAACTGAAATCTCTGAGAAACCATCAGGTTTTGTCTACATTATTTATGAGTGAGTCTCTCAATTTCCTCCAAGAGCTTCCAAAATTATCAATGACCATGTCTCCCAATAAGTAATACGTTATGCCCCCGTCTCCTGAGAAGTCTTTAAAGTATTGTTTCCACATAGAAAGCAGAGTCATGTTCCTTAATGATCATCTTGTCACAGGAAGTTAGTTTGCTTTTTATTAAAATGTGGCATGTCTGGTGTGTTCACACTTACAGATTCGCCTTAGCCAATTAGATCGTGATAAGACAATAGGGTGTCATTGGACCTAAGATAAAAGTGCACTGTCATAAAGCATGAAGAAGCCCAATGAGACTACCGTGCTCTAGTTACCATAGTAACCCAAGCCATCTGATGGACAAAGGCAAGTAATATGTGCCTTTTTTGGCAGATAACCAGTATTTTTAAAACAATGAGCCACTTGCCATACTTATTTATTTATTTATTTTTAATTTTTTCTTTTTTCTTTTTTTTTTTTTAAATTATTTTTTATTTTTTAACAAATTATTGGGGCTGATACAATTCTTTTCACAGTTCATACATATACATACATCAATTGTATAAAGCACATCTGTACAGTCTTTGCCCTAATCATTTTTTTCTCCTCTTTTCTTCTTTTACATTTTATTAGGGACTCCAACAACTCTTACCACAATCCATACATATACATACATCAATTGTATAAAGCACACCCATACATTCCCTGTCCCAATCATTCTCAAGGCATTTGCTCTTCACTTAAGCCCCTTGCATCAGGTCCTCTTTTTTTTTTCCCCCCCTCCCTCCCTTTTCCCCCCTCCCTCATATGCCCTTGGTAATTTATACCTCGTTATTTTGTCATATCTTGCCCTATCCGGAGTCTCCCTTCCCCCCTTCTCTGCTGTCCCTCTCCCAGGGAAGAGGTCACATGTGGCTCCTTGTAATCAGTTCCCCCTTTCCAACCCACTCACCCTCCACTCTCCCAGCATCGTCCCTCACGCCCTTGGTCCTGGAGGTATCATCCACCCTGGATTCCCTGTATCTCCAACCCTCATATGTACCAGTGCACAGCCTCTGTCCTATCCAGCCCTGCAAGGTAGAATTCGGATCATGGTAGTTGGGGGGAGGAAGCATCCAGGATCTGGGGGAAAGCTGTGTTCTTCATCGATACTACCTCACACCCTAATTAACCCATCTCCTTTCCTAAGCCCCTCTATGAGGGGATCTCCATTGGCTGACACTTGGGCCTTGGGTCTCCACTCTGCACTTCCCCCTTCATTTAATATAATATATATATACGCATACATATATACATATACACATAAATACACATACATACACACACTTATATCTTTTTTTTTTTTTTGCATGATGCCTTATATCTGATCCCTTGGACACCTCGTGATCGCACTGGCCGGTGTGCTTCTTCCATGTGGGCTTATTTGTTTCTGAGCGAGATGGCCGCTTGTTCACCTTCAAGCCTTTAAGACCCCAGACACTATCTCTTTTGATAGCCGGGCACCATCAGCTTTCTTCACCACATTTGCTTGTGCACCCATTTGTCTTCAGCGATCCTATCATGGAGGTGTGCAGTCAATGATATGATTTTTTGTTCTTTGATGCCTGGTAACTGATCCCTTTGGGACCACTCGATCACACAGGCTGGTGTGTTCTTCCATGTGGACTTTGTTGCTTCTGAGCTAGATAGCCGCTTGTTTATCTTCAAGCCTTTAAGACCCCAGTCACTATCTCTTTTGATAGCCGGGCACCATCAGCTTTCTTCACCACATTTACTTGTTCACCCATTTTGGCTCCAGCTGTTGTGTCGGGAGAGTGAGCATCATAGAGTTCCAATTTAATAAAAGAAGGTATTCATGCATAGAGGGAGTGTTTGAGTAGAGGCCCAAGGTCCTTCCGCCACCTTAATACTTGACCTATAAATATAGACACAAAGATCTATTTCCCCAACCTCCTATATATATTTGCATGTACATGTCTTTGTCTAGACCTCCATGAATGCCCTTTGACTCCTAGCTCTTTCCTCCATCTCCCTTGACCTTCCTCCTGCCCTACTACCATGCTTCATTGCCACCTGGGCTAGAGTATACCTCTTCTCTAAGCAACCTTACCCTTGATCATTTCCCCCCAGGCCTGCCACTCCCCCTTCTCTACCCTTTGGGGTCCCATGTTTTTCCCTTGTCCCTGGGTTTGTTAACACCACTTCCTTACCCCCCCCTACCCTCCACCCCAAGTCCCCCTGGAACTGTCGGTCCCGTTGTTTTTCATCCAGATAGTTCATCCAGCCTGTCCTATTCAGACAGACCTGTGGAGTCAGTAACATGCACGAAAACTAGACAGAGGAACACAAAGCAACAGTATACAACCAGACAACAAAACAACCAAAACAAACCACTGAAAAAGAACAGAACAAAACAGTTCACAAGAGAAAAGCTTGTAGTTAGTTCAGGGATCTTTGCTGGCCCTTAGGAGCGTTTTCCAGTCCAGTCTGTTGGGGCACCACGCCCTGGCCCCAAAGTCCACTTTCAGCATTCCCTGGGGACCTTGCCACTCCATTCCCTTGCTGTTCCGCTGCATTCCCCCAGTGCATTGCCTCGGTGTGGTGGGATCAGGTCAGGTGCAATTCCCACACTGTGTCTCCGGTGCTGTCCCCTGTATCGCCCTTAGTCACTGAGGGGCATCATGTCTCATAGTAGGGCCAGCCATGTTGTTCTCTCTGTGGACTGGCTGCTCTACTCAGGAACATCATCATCACGGCCTGGTGGGCCAGGCTGTGCTCCTCTCTCCTCCTGCCCCTTCATCTGCTCCCGTGTGCTCTGATCAAATATGTCCATCTCCCATAGCTGCAGGGTCAATGTCGTCCTTTGGAACAAGTTCTTTTCGGGGGAGGGGCAGGAATCCACTTAATTTATGGTGCTGGGGCCTGCCTCCCAGACCTCTCCACCGGTTCCGTCCTCCACGCCGGGATATTGCATTCACACCTTGCGACACTGGGTTGAAGTCTGGTCCCACTTTCCCTGTGGAGATATAAGCCATACCCTCCCCTTGGGTGGATTAATGCCCCATTTCTGTCATGCTGATTGTACTTACCTCAGAGGACTCATGTTGTACCTGTCCCTTTGGGACTGACTTACCTCGCTTAGCATAATTCCTTCCAGCTCTTCCCATGAAATAACGTGTTTCATGTGCTCATCGGTGCTTTTTAGTGCTGCATAATACTCCATTGTGTGTATGTGCCAAAGTTTGCTAATCCACTCGTCTATCGATGGAAACTTAGGCTGTTTCCAAGTCTTTGCTATTGTGAATTGTGCCGCAATAAACATTGGAGCGCATATGACTGGTCGTGTTTTATTTGCTGCTTCAACCGGGTATATGCCCAGTAGAGGGATGGCTGGGTCGTAAGGTAGATCAATTTCCATTTTCTTTAGGTATCGCCAGATTGCTTTCCACAGTGTCTGTACAAATCTGCACGACCACCAGCAGTGGAGGAGGGTTCCTATTTCACCACAGCCCCTCCAACACTTGTTGCTCTCTGATTTACTGATCTGGGCTAGCCTCAGGGGTGTTAGGTGGTATCTCATGGTTGTTTTGATTTGCATTTCTCTTATGGCAAGGGACTTCGAGCACTTTCTCATATATTTATTGGCCATATTGATCTCCTCTCTAGTGAAAGTTCTTCTCATTTCTTTTGCCCACTTCCTTAGGGGGTTAACTGTTTTCCTCTTTTTGCAGGTCATGATGGTGTTGTAGATTTTAGTAATGAGCCCTTTGTCTGACGTGTCATTACTAAAAATCTTCTCCCAGTCTGTGGGTTGCCTTGTCACCCTCTTGGCAAAGTCTTTCGAGGTGCACAGGTGTTTTATTCTTATTAGATCCCATTTGTCGATTTCCAGATCACCTGTGTGTGTCCCCTTCCCTGTTGCAGTGAGCCTATGTGCTCCCTGGGCCAGTGCTCTGAGATTAGTCCCGATTCCCTCCTTAATGGTCCTGATGGTTTGGGGTTTGACTTCTAGATCTGTGATCCACCTTGAGTGTATTCTTGTGCATGGGGTGAGGTAGGCGTCTTGTTTCAACTTTCTACATGTGGATAGCCATTGTTTCCAGCACCACTTATTAAAGAGGGCATCTGCTTCCCACTTGACGTTTTTGGGACCCTTGTCGAAGATCAGTTGTCTATATGCTGATGATTTTACTCCTGGGCTTTCTATTCTTTTCCACTGGTCTGAGTGTCTATCATTGTGCCAGTACCATGCTGTTTTGACCACTGTAGCTGTGTAGTAGGCATTAAAATCAGGCAGGGCGAGTCCTCCAATTGTGTCCTTCTTCTTGAGGAGTTCTCTGCTAATTCTGGGTTTCTTCCCTCTCCATATGAAGTTGGTGGTCAGTTTTTCCAATTCTTTGAAGAAGGTTGATGGTAATTGGATTGGTATAGCATTGAACTTGTAGAGTGCTTTAGGAAGAACTGTCATCTTTACTATGTTCAGCCTACCTAACCATGAGCAGGGGAGCTTCATCCATTTGTGAAGGTCACTTTTGGTTTCCTGTAATAAGGTTTTATAATTATGCTTATATAGGTCTTTAGTATTTTTTGTTAAGTATATTCCTAGGTATTTCAGTTTGTTCTTGGCTACTGTGAAGGGTACTTCCCTCTTAATCGCCTCTTCCATGGCCCTGTCCGATGTGTATAGAAACCCTACTGACTTCTGTTTATTGATCTTGTATCCTGCTACCCTTCCGTATTCCTCTATTGCTGTAAGTATTCCAACTGTGGAGTTTTGGGGGTCTTCAATGTATAAGATCATGTCATCTGCAAATAACGATAGTTTCACCTCCTCCTCTCCCAACTGGATCCCTTTGATGTCCTTCCGCTGTCTTATGTTGTTAGCCAGAACCTCCAAAACGATATTGAATAGAAGAGGGGACAGGGGGCATCCTTGTCTTGTACCCTTTTTCAGTGGTATTGTTCTTGTCTTTTCTCCATTGACTATGATGTTGGCTGTTGGTCTTTCATAGATAGCTTGTATGAGCTTGAGGAACTTACCTTCCAATCCTATCTTCATGAGTGTTTTGATTAGGAATGGATGCTGGATGTTGTCAAATGCTTTTTCTGCATCTATGGATATTATCATATGGTTTTTATCCTTTTTCTTCTCGATGTGGTGTATGATATTGATGGATTTTCGGATGTTAAACCATCCCTGCATCGCTGGGATGAATCCTACTTGGTCGTGGTGAATGATATGTTTGATGTTCCTTTGTATTCTATTGGCCAATATTTTGTTAAGGATTTTTGCATCTATGTTCATTAGAGATATTGGTCTATAATTCTCTACACTTGTGGGGTCTTTTCCCTGTTTGGGTATCAATGTAATGCTGGCTTCATAAAATGAGTTTGGGAGCTTGCCGTTCTTTTCTATGTTCTGGAATACTTTGTGGAGGATCGGTGTCAGCTCTTCCCTGAATGTTTGGTAAAATTCTGCTGCGTAGCCATCTGGCCCTGGGGCCTTTTTCCTTGGTAGGTTTTTGATGACACTCTCTATTTCTTCCTTCGCTATGGGTTTGTTGAGGTTCTTGATCTCTGTCTCAGATAATCTAGGGATAGATTGTTTTTCTAAATATTTATCCATGTCTTCCAGGTTTCTGAATTCATTAGAATACAAACCTTCATAGTACTTTGTGATTATCCTTTTTATCTCATTGGGGTCTGTTGTTATTGCCCCCGATTCATCCCTCATCCTGGCTATTGATGATTGTTCCTTTCTATCTTTGGTAAGCTTTGCCAGGGGAGTGTCAATTTTATTAATTCGTTCATAAAACCAGCTTCTAGTTGCGTTAATCCTTTGCATTGTTCTTTTGTCTTCCCACTGGTTTAACTCCGCCCTGATTTTTATTATTTCTTTTCTCTTGCTATTGGAGGGGTAGTTCTGTTGACTCTGTTTATTTTTTCTTAAATCATTTTATTCGGGGCTCATATAACTCTTTTTTTTAACAATTTATTGGAGCTCATACAATTCTTATCACAGTTCACACATATACATACATCAATTGTATAAAGCACATCTGTACAGTCTTTGCCCTAATCATTTTTTTCTCTTCTTTTCTTTTTTTACATTTTATTAGGGACTCATACAACTCTTATCACAATCCATACATATACATACATCAATTGTATAAAGCACATCCATACATTCCCTGCCCCAATCATTCTCAAGGCATTTGCTCTCCACTTAAGCCCCTTGCATCAGGTCCTCTTTTTTTTCCCCCTCCCTCCCCTTGCCCCCCTCCCTCATGTGCCCTTGGTAATTTATACATCGTTATTTTGTCATATCTTGCCCTATCCGGAGTTTCCCTTCCCCCCTTCTCTGCTGTCCCTCTCCCAGGGAAGAGGTCACATGTGGATCCTTGTAATCAGTTCCCCCTTTCCAACCCACTCACCCTCCACTCTCCCAGCATCGTCCCTCACACCCTTGGTCCTGAAGGTATCATCCACCCTGGATTCCCTGTACCTCCAGCCCTCATATGTACCAGTGTACAACCTCTGTCCTATCCTGCCCTGCAAGGTAGAATTCAGATTATGGTAGTTGGGGGGAGGAAGCATCCAGGATCTGGGGGAAAGCTGTGTTCTTCATCGGTACTACCTCGCACCCTAATTAACCCATCTCCTCTCCTAAACCCCTCTATGAGGGGATCTCCATTGGCCGACACTTGGGCCTTGGGTCTCCACTCTGCACTTCCCCCTTCATTTAATATGGTATATATATACATATATACATATACACACATATACACATACATACACACACTTATATCTTTTTTTTTTTTTTGCATGATGTCTTATACTTGGTACCTTGGCACCTCGTGATCGCACTGGCCGGTGTGCTTCTTCCATGTGGGCTTTTTTTTTTATCAGCAAAGAAAGTGTTTTTTTAAGTGAAACCTCAGAAACTTTTCTAATTCATCCCTGTTGTTCCTTTATCACTCCTAAGTAAGCATTTGATCTCTCTATGATTTATTAACTCCTGAACATTTATAACCTTTTACTAATGAAACAATTTTTTATAGACATCAAAGTTTTTTTTTTCTGTTGTGAATTATATTTTGTTCAAGTTACTCTATAACATCTTTATTCATCAATTTTGAGTCACTGTTAACTTTAAATATGTCTTAATAGGATAATAATCAATTCAATGTATACATTATATCATCATCTTTTTTATTAAATTAGTATAATCGTGTCGTGGCTACACATTGGGCTGCAATAAGCATGGTTGTCAGTTCGAAACCTCCAGCAGCTCTGAGGGAGAAAGACTGAACTTTCTACTCCTGTAAACAGATGCAGTCTCACAAACTCACAGAGTCTCTATGAGTCAGCATTAACTCAATAGCAATGAGTGTGAGTGAATCAATTTTATCCAGCTACTAATCCCGTCATCTAACTAAATTTGCTTTCATATAAACTAAGCTATCTTTCTTACTATTGAATTGTATATTTTAATTGAATGAAATGGTAGGTTATTATTAGACTTTCTATTAAGAAAATTTATGTTAAAATTTAATGTATAGGAGCATAAGCTTCTTTATGGAAAATGGAAGTTATAATTTTATTACTATAAAATATTAATTTTATAAGTATCCCAATAAACAATGATATTTATTGGTTGATTTTACTATGTATAATTCAACTTTTGATTCAAGGAGGTATCAGACAAGATAGAAACTTTACTGAAATGATGCAATCTATGTTAAATAAAATGCAATCTCAAGTAAATATATCATATCTTAAGCATCATAAAATTAAAATGGGAAATAAAATTTGAATTAAAATGTGAAATGTCAAATTTAAAGAGTTTTTCCCTGTAATTCTTTTATAGAAATTGCAATGATCCAAATTAATTACCTTCTCTATGGAAAGTGATTACTTTGTTCTTGAAAAGGAATTTTAGTATTGATAGGGAAAAATTGTTTCATTTATTATTTAGGTTGTGTGGTGTTAGATGAGTTAGTAGAGCAAGATGAGCTTATTAAAGGCATCGCTAGAAGACTCCTTTCAGACCAGTAGGTGTTGACTTGTTTTAACTATGTAGGAGGTGTCAGTTTCACAGAACTTTTACTCTTTATAAGTAAAAACCATTTAAGTGGGTTGTCATTTTACAATTCGGATCAATGTGAACCACGGAGGTGAAAGACTCCAGTCAAATAATCAATAGCAAGAGTCTGTTATTCAAGTAGGATTTCAACACTGACTTCCTACCAAAATGTGAGTCAACATGGTATATTCTTTGTATATACCTCAGAGTGATGATATAAAAAACAATTAGAGGTAATATAAAAGAAGTTAAAGAACAGAATTGTGTACAGAACCTTTTGACATTTACATATATTTATTAATTCCATGTAACTGTAAACAAATTTGCTGATCTCAGCATAGGAGATAGAGCTTATATTCGGACAGAGACAGTATACTGAAAACCCACATTCCTAGTCATGGCGTATGCTAGGCAAATTCTATCACCTATCTACGTGTCTCTATCTATCTTTCATCTATCTATCTATCTCTCTCTCTATCTATCTATCTATCTATCTATCTATCTATCTATCATCTCTCTATCACCTATCTGTGTTAGCCAGGGTTGACTACAGAAACAAATTCATTGATACTCATATATGTGCAAGAGAGAACATTATGTTAGGAAGTAATTGTGCATCATTAAAATATCCCAGTCCAAATCAAGTCCATAAGTCTGATATTAGCCAATAAGTTCCATGCTAGTACATAAATCCCTCTTCAGATTCACACAGAACATGCAATGATGCAGAATGCAGGAAAATCACAGGCCAGTGAGTGAAAAGTCTTGGGAATTCAGTGTTGGTGAATGCATGTCCAAGGCTCTGGCTGCCATCAGCCTGCCTCCGTGTGCAGGACGATAAGGCAGAGTGAATGGGCTCCACCTCCAGGGAGAAAGAGGGGAAGTCCCCAGAATCCTCATGACAAGGCCATGCCCACCAGGAAGCCTTATTCAGACTGTATATGTATGTATGTATATTACCAAGGTAAAACAGAGATATTCAATAGGAAATATTTGGGCCACATGAACTGGAAAATATATTGTGTTACTCCAGGTAGACTAGAGAAAGAAATTCATAAGTGTATAAGAGAGAGTTATATATAAAGGGTAATTGTAAATTAAGAAAGCATTGCAGCCCAGTCTAGCCCAAGGCTATAAGTCCGTTTTTCGCCCATATGTCTGATACGAATCCAAAAAGCCCTCTTCAGACTCATGAAACACATGCAATGATGCCTAATGCAGGAAAATCACAAGCCAGTGGGTAGAAAGTCTTTGGATCCAGTTGCATTGTAAGCATCTCAGTGCTGGCAAGGGTCTGTCTGACTATTCAGAAGCCAGAGGTCTGCTTGATTACATCAGGGTAGATCTATGTGGCTTCTCCAGCTCCCAGGGAGTAGTATCATGCGTCTTGTCAGTAGAGCATCATGTCAGGGAGTGAGCTGAGGGTGAGTTTCTTTCTTTTTTTTTTCTCATGCAATTCTTATCACAATCCATACATTCATCAATTGTGTCAAGCACATCTGTACAGTCATTGTCCTCATCATTCTCAAAACATTTGCTCTGCACCCAAGCCCCCGGCTTGTTACATATCATGTACCAGTGTACAGCCCCTGGCCTAGCCAGATTAGTAAGGCAGAATTGGGATCATGATAGTGGGGGTGGGGGTGGGGAAGCATTTAAGAACTAGAGGAAAGTTGTATGTTTCATTGTTGCTACACTGCACCCTGACTTGCTCGTCTCCTCCCCGTGACCTTTCTGTAAGGGGGTGTCCAGTTACCTACAGATGGGTCTTGTATCCCCAATCTGCACTCACTGTCATTCACAATTATTTGATTTTTTGTTCTTTGATGCCTGATACCTGATTCCTTCACCACCTAGTGATCACACAAGCTGGTGTGGGTCAAGGGAGAGTTTCTTGCCAGCTAGGATGTCTCACAGGGACTGAGCAGAGAGAAACTGTCTCCCACCTCCAAGGAGGAAAAAACAGCAGCTCCCAAAATTCTCAGGAGAAGGCCATACCCACACAGAGGTTTCATTGGCTATCTCTGTATTGACAGGCTAGACTCCACCCCTGCACTCTTAACCCTCAAAGCAACAAATGATTATATTATCACCACATACATATTTTTTAATCTCTGTTTTAGTTACATAATTTCATGTCAAATTGATAAATAGAGTGAAGGGGTGGAGTGGAGTTTAGCCTATCAATCAGGTCACAGCCTGATGATGCCTCCTGGTGGGTGTGACCACATGAGGATTCTGAGAACATCCTTTCTTTCTCCCTGGAGGTGACGCACACGTTTTCTCTGCCTTGGTCATCCTGCTGACAAGCCATACTGATGGCAGCCAGAACCCTGGCAATGCATCCACCACCATGGGATCCATAAGACTTTTCATCCACCAGCCTGTGATTTTCCTGCATATGCTGCGTGAAGAATTTATGAACTAGTATTAGACATATGGGCTCAAATCAGACTTAGGGACTTGATACTAACTGGGTTGGGATGTTTTCCCATTATACAATTGCTCTTTGATATAAAACTCTCTTACGAATGTCCCTGAATTTGTTTCTCTATTTAACCTAGTCGAACACATCCTTTGATTGCCTTAGTCTTTTATTATTTTCCTTCTCTAACTCTCAAAATGAGGATCCCTGTTGTAAAAATGGGTAAGTGTTGGGATGCAATCTAAAAGGTCAGCAGCTCAAAGCCAACAGCAGCTCTGTGGCAGAAAGTTGAGGATTTCCACTCCCATAAAGAGTTACAGCCTCAGAAAACTATAAAGACAGTTCTACATTTTCCTACAGAGTCACTGTGGGTGAGTATTGACTCGATGGCAGTGAGTTTGGTTTTTGAACTCTCAAAATTAACCCTTTAACCTCTGTGTGTATAGACAGACTTAGTTTTGTAAACATGAATAGTCAGCCTTTTGTTATTTAGAGAAATGTTAACATTTTAATTTTTATAATAATACAGATTAAAACTTTTCCTCTCAAAAAATAAAGAAAACTTTTCCTTTCATGGGGCAACTCAAGTAGAGAAGTAAAATGAGCAAATTATTAGATATCAGTTCCAATTTCTTTGCTTGTTAATGCATGCTTTTCAACATTCTGCAGTGTCTACTGTTCCACTTAAAGGGGGCCCTGTTATATGGTAAATATGTGTTGACCGTACCAGCAGGAAAAAAAGAAAAGATTTTCAGTGTCTGAATTATATTAATGAAGTAAACCATCCTCACCATTAATCATCATTCTTTATGTCATGTTTGTTCTCCATCTGGTATCAGGTGTGTCAGGACATTAATTCCAAACTAGTGACTACTGGTCATGAGCAGATTAGGTTAAATTGCAACTATTTATTAACTCTGTTAATTTTTGACAAATCATTATTGACTACTGTTACAGAATGACGGATGGCCAATAGTGCTTATTGTAGTTTTGTGATCTTTTGATAGGACTTATATTAACTTGAGTTTTTAAAAAGAATCATCCTTTCTTTAAAGAGATGAATTAATTATTTTATAAAATCAAGGTAAGAATAATTTCAATATGAAAATGAATCCTAATTCAAAATCAAGTTATAGAGACTAAATTAACCTTAAGTACTCATAAAATTAAGGGTTTTTTTCCAGAATCTTTTGCTCTATTCTAATAATGAATGTATTTAAAAAGTATTTTAGTAATCAATATAATAGCAGTAGGTGGGTGAACCTGGGAAAGATTTTATCAGTGCAATAGCCCATAGTACAAGTGCTTTTGTGATGAATTAATGAAAGAGAGAGATGCTTGTGAATTCATGTCTCTAACTAGTACTTTTATGCTTATAAAATTCAATAAGGCCTGAGCCAGATAAATTAAATAATGGAGCATATTTCATTATCTTCACATTATAACCTTCAGCAAAATGGGTCAACTCCTTAAGGACCTTCAGATCTATATTAAAAGGAAAAAAAACCTATAATGTTGGATTTTATAAAAATGTGAAAACTGATCCTGATGTAAGATGACCAACATTAAATGAATAATATACATCAAAGCATATTCCATGTATCTTCACTTGAACTGTGTCCATATTATTCATCAGTTTAGAGGTATATAAATTAGAGTGATACAAATTGCTATAACAAATAAACCATAAAATTAAAGTGACTTATGACAATTGAAGCATATATTTTTTCTCAGATAATCCCTCTGCCATAGAATATCCTTCTATATTGTAATGTGGCTTTCATTCATCTAGAGATACAGAGACTCAGATTTTTCCATGTGTGACTCTTCCATTCCCCCGTAGTTATTGTCTTTTGTGCTCAGTTAAAATGGGGAAATAAGGATGGAGAAAGTAATCATATCTCTAAACAAATCCACTACAGAAATGTTCATATGACCTCACTTAAATGACGAGGGGGCTGGGCAATGCGTTTCTGTCCAGGCGCCAGTTCCCTGACATGCCGCTACACTGTGGTTGAAGTGGTATACGCTTGGGTGAATTATCTCTACCACAAACAGCATAGGACAGGATATATCTGAGAATGAAATTTATTTGGACTGGGAGGAAAAGGAGTCATCACTGTGGGAGAGATCATCTGTAAGAATCACGGAGGTTTTCTCTTTCGTAAGTGATAATAGATAAAGATAAGATGTCATCTGCTTCCAGCTCAATTGCACTTTATGAATCTGCTTTCATTCACCTACTTTGTGTCTATCTTTCTGAAGTCTAAAACTTGGATTACATTGTTCAAAGTTATTTCATACAACTACATGGCATAGCTTCGGGTTTTAACTCCTAAAGTACTCACTCATCCTGTGAATTTCTCTTAACTGCCTAAGCCAATTACTCTTCTAATGGTACCTTATGTTGAGTTTCTGAAATATGTCCTCAGATTCTGAAGTCCTGATGGATTTATAACTCATGCTGGATCCTTCTACATTAACCTAGAATTTTTATGTTTTTAAATTCTTTCCACCACTACAATGTTTCTTCATCAAAATACTGGCTTGTGGTAGAGAAATTACTTTTAAAGAGATCTTTTAAAGATCTCATGTGAGTTTTTAGGGTAGTATTTTTAAAGATCATATTTACAAGTAACATCACATTCACAGGACAAGGATTATAGAGTTTGAACTCATAAAGTGTTTAATGAATCGATGAATTCAATTTAATATATGGAAAGTACTTCAAGATGTCTGTGGGAAAACACCATATTCTTTCTCTCTGTGTGTTTTATGTATTCATTTATTTTTTCCTCAGCAGCTAAATTATTTATTATTTTCTTGGGGCTTGGGTTTTTTTTTTTTTTTGGTGGCTGGTAGTAGTTTACTTTCATAATTAATGGAGTTAAGGCTTATAGAGCACTTTTATACTCAATAATTCCTTGACATTTTGCTTCATCTCATTCATTGCCTTTGCCTCAATGAGTCATCATTTACTTTACTTTTCTCTTGTTTGTCCTATTTCAATTCTTCCTTCTTTCTTAACCCTTCTGAATGTTGGTGAGGTAAACAGGGGACACATTTATGAAAACTTCTTATATATAACCACACATATGAGAGAATGATTCATTGGACTTGGTGATTAGGACCAACGCATAACATGATACATAAGAATGTTCACATCCTACTTTGTGAATAGTGACATCATAAAACCTCATAAGTGGCTATCTAAATTTCAACTGTTGGATTATTTTCTGCACAGGGTAAAGAAGAGTGATGAAAATCAAGAAAGACATGGAAATGGTTCAGTGGCCTAATGGAGCTCATGAACATCAGTCTCCATAATCTTGAGACCAGAAGAACTAGCTAGGCCGGGTATCGCTACTAAATTCTCTGAAATAATTCACATTAGAAGATCCTACTGGCTCCACAGGCCCCAAACACTCTGACTGCCTTGTATGTGGCTCTCTGTCCTATGCCCACTGTGTCTACTCCCCACCAAGAGGTGCATGGGTTATGGCTCCGCATCTGGCAATAACCCAGTGACCATGAGCTGCCTGCTATCTCAGACTCACCTCTACTTCACAGTGGCTCTTGATGGAGTGTAAGAAAAATGTGGAACAAACTTAAGATCAAAGAGACCAGGTTTACTTGTGGGATTCAAGCTGAGGGAAGGGATATGGCTATTGCCCTTAGTCACCCTTCAAATCTGGCACAGAACTCACCCAATGTCTCAATTTTCAGCCAAAAAATAGACAAGGCTATAAAGGAAACAACAGTTGTGAGATACTCACAGTTATGAGTAATCAACCATGGAAGATCAAAAGAGTAGCATTTTCCAAAAGAAAAAAAATCTCAATTCCAATTTTTTCATGAACTTTCTGAAGCTGTCTTGTATATAACAGTCTCTAAATTATAATACTGCAGTTGATGGGTGGGGATTTGAAAAGAGTAAATTTTAGAATAATATGAGCACCCAATTTCCTACAGGTGAGAGGGTGCTGTACCAAGTTCACTGGGCTGGGAATCCAAAAAAATCTTGATTAGAGACTCAATTTCCCACAGGTGAGAGGGAGCTGTACCAAGTATACTGGGCTGGGAATCCAAAACAATCTTGATTGGAGCTTCAGCAACATTTCACTGATGTGTTATTTCAGATGTGAAATTTTGCCTCTCTAAAGTTTAATTTACTGTTTTGAAAAATGGGTATTTTTAGTAAATAATTAGCTTTACTCTAACATAAATATATATTTCAGTCAATGAAAAGTTCTTCAAAATTATAATGTTTTCTTTAAATATTATTATTTTCACTTGTTAAAGTTTTCTCTGAATGGAACAATTGATGTCAGGATTGCACACTCTTTCATTGGAGGCATGACACATCTGTGGTTTCTTTATTACAGGAAATTATGATGCATTCTCTCATGGATCTTTTCAAACCCAGATAATTTCATTTTATTCACTTAGTTTTAGAGGTAAGGAAACCATGGCAGTAAAAACACTTTACTGAAATATAATTCCTCAAATAGCATCCTCTATGTGACAACAACTATTTTTGGAATACTGTGAAGCCTCTTCTTTGAAATTATTTTGATTTTTTTTATTGTTGTGGCGTTCATTGCACTTGACATTTCCTGTGTTCAGAAAAAATGCATATAATTTGTTGATCAATATTCTTATTTCTTAGCTGGTTCTTAAGAAAAGATGGAGCTATTCCAAAGAAATCATTTCACATATAAATTTGAATAATAATAAATCGATTTACCATTATAGTATCTATGAAAACTTCTTACCACTATAGTATCTACATAAATTTCATAATCTTATAATTCTGTTTGCATATTTCTTACTATCTATGGAATATTGTGCAATTAAATAAGTCCTCAGTATATATTTTTCCTTTTTTATATATTTCCTTTCATTTTATTATATACATAATCATATCATGGTAGTCATTATATGAAATCTGACTTTTTAATCTTAAATATTCCTGATCACTAAAAGTTCTTTGTAAAACATGTTAATGGCTGCATAGTATCCTTCATTTGGATGATTCACAAATAATTTAAGTATGTTACAATTGTTGACCTTTTGAGCTGTTTCCAATTTTGTAAAAATCAGTTTATTGGGAGCTTATACAACTCTTGTCACAATCCATACATACATCCAGTTTGTCAAGCACTTTTGTACATTTGTTTCCCTCCTCATTCTCAAAATATTTTCTTTCTCCTTGAGCCCTTGGTATCAGCTCCACATTTTCCCCTCCCACCCCATGAAACCTTAATAATTTATTATTATTTTGTCATATCTTACATCATCTGATGTCTCCCTTCACCCACTTCTCTGCTGTCCATTCCCCAGGGAGGATGTTATAAGTAAACCCTTGTAATCTGTTCTCCCTTTCTCCCTCACCTTCCCTCCACCCTCCTGGTATTGCCCCTCTCACCACTGGCCCTGAGGAGTTCATCTGTGCTGGGTTTCCTGTGTTTCCAGTTCCTATCTGCACCAGTGTAAATTCTCTGGTCCAGCCAGATTTGTAAGGTAGAATTGGGATCATAATAGTGGTGAGGGAGGAAGCATTCAAGAACCAGAGGAAAATTGTATGTGTCATCATTGCTGCACTGCACCCTATTGGCTCAAAACCTTCCCATGTCTCTCCTTCAAGGAGATGTCCAATTGTCACAGATGGGCCCTGGTTGCTCACTACGCACACTACCTCATTCACAATGCTATGATTTTATATATATATGTATGTATATATATATATATTTATATAGATCTGATCCCTTCAACGCCTCATGATGTAACAGGTTGGTGTGCTTCTTCCAAGCTTCTTCTGTCTTGTTGTTTCTCACCTAGATGGCTGCTTATTTATCTTCATGCCTTTAAGACCCCAGATGTTATATCTTTTGATAGCCAGGCACCATCAGCTTTCTTCACCACATTTGCTTGAGCACCCATTGTCTTCAGTGATTGTGCCAGAAAGGTAAGCATCTCAGACTACCGAATTGTTAGAACAGTGTTCTTGTGTTGAGGGAGTACTTGAGTAGGAGTCCCCTGTCCATCTGTTTCCTTAATTCTCAACCTATAAATATATGTACATAGATCTATTTCCCCCTCATCATATATAAATATATTTACATCTGTATATGCCTGTATTTAGATCTCTATACATGCGCTTTGCCTCCTAGTTCTTTCCTCTGTTTCTTTGTACTTTCCTCTTGTCCCACTATCATGTTTAGCCTTCATTTGGGTTTCAGGAATTCCTCTCGGTTACATTATCCTTTATCTAGCTGTCCAGCTCTCCAATAGCCTCCTTGCCACTGATTTTGGATCACTTATTGTTCCCTTGTCCCTAGGTTTGTTAACACCTACTTCCTTTCCACTGCCTCACTTTCTCCCATGTCCCCCTGGACCTGTCATCCCATTGTTCTCTCTTCTGGCTTGCTTAGCCCACCTATACCTTCCAGGTAGTAATGCATCAATAACAATATGCACCATCACAAGATCTAGTACACTGAAACAACAATAGCTTCTTCCTTATTTCCCTTTTGAACTTGTTGAGCTTACCTCAGCGGACTCATGTAGTACTTGTCCTTTTGTGCTTGGCTTACTTCACTTAGCATAACTTCCTCCAGTTCTTCCCATGTGGTGATGTGCTTCATGCATTCATCACTGCTTTTTTACGGTTGCATAATATTCCATTGTATGTATGACCACAGTTTTTTAATCCATTCATCTGTTGATGGAAATTTGGGCTGTTTCCAACTCCTTGCAATTGTGAACTGTGCCATGATGGACATTGGGGCACAGATGTCTGGCCATGGTTTGTTTCTGGTCTCTTTTGGTTATATGCCCAGTATGGGGGGATTGCTTGGTCCTATGGTAGCTCAATTTCCATCTGTTTTAGATATCGCCAAATCAATTTCCATAATGGCTGTAATATCTACAGGTCCACCAGCAGTGGACAAGAAGTCCTATCTCTCCCCGTCCCCTGAAGCACTTGTTATTTTCTGATTTCTTTAATTGGGCTCCATTTGTAGGTATTAGGTGGTATCTCATAGTTGCTTTAATTTGCATTTCGCTTATGGCTAGAGATCAGGAACATTTTCTCATATGTTTATTGGCCATTTGGATTTCTGCCCTTGAGAACTCCTGCTCAGGTCTTTTGCTCACATCCTCTATGGAAAATTGGATTTTTCTTGTTGTAAGTTAGCAGAGTATTGTGGATTTTAGTAAAAATACCTTTGTCTGCTGTCATTGCTAAAGATGTTTTCCCATTCTGTGGTCTCTCTTATTACGCTCTTGCAAATTATTTCGATGCACACAAGTGTTTTATGTTTAGTACATCCCACTGGTCAATCTGTGCCTCGTTGTGTTTATATCCTTCCCGATTTCTGATAGCCGATGCAATCCCTGTGCCAAGTCTCTCAGGTTTTCCCCAATTCCATAATTAATGGCCTTTATTAAGTCTGGGGTTTTACCTCAAGGTCTGTGATCTACCTTGAGTTTATTCTTGTGTCTGGAGTAAAGTAAGGGTCTTGCTTCATTATTCTGAGGCTATGTATCCATTTTTTCCAGCACCAGAAATTTAAAAGGGCATCCGGTTCCCATTTTATACTTTTGGGGTCCTTATCAATGATCAGTTGTTTGTATGCTGATGATTTTTTCCCTGTGATTTCAATCCTTTTCCATTGATCTGAATAACGATCATTATACCAATACCATGCAGTTTTGACCACTGTGTATAGTAGGTGCTAAAATCGGGTAAAGCAAGCCCTCCAACTTTGTCTTTCTTCTTGAGGAGTTCTCTGTTAACTGTCAGTTTCTTCCCTCTCCATATGCAGTTGGTAATCTGTTTTTTCAATTCTTTGAAGAAAAATGCCAGAATTTGGATAAGGATAGCATTGAATTTATATAGTGCCTTGGGTAGAATTGACATCTTTACAATATTGAGTCTACTGATTCATGACCATGGGATGTCCTTCTATTTGTTGAGGTCACTCTTGAATTATATTAATAGTGTTTTGTAGTTTTCCTCATATATAGCTTTTGGTTTTTTTTAGTCAGGTATATCCCTAGATTTTCTATTTGTGTTTGGCTCTTGTGAAGGGTACCCCACTTTTCTTCTGTGAACTTGTCCAATGTATACAATAGTACGATAGACTTCTGTTTGTTGATCTTGTAACCTGCTACTCTGCCATATTCCTCTATTGTTTCCAGTGCTCCTCTTGTGGAACTTTATGGGTTTTCCATATATAAAATCATATCATCTGAGAATAATAACAGTTTCACTTCTTCCTTCCCCAGACGAATACCTTTAATGTCCATTCTTTGCCTTATATTGTTAGCTAGGACCTCCAGTACAATGTTAAGTAGGAATGGGGACAAGGGGCATCCTTGTCTAGTCCCCTTTTTCAGAAGAATTGATCTGACCTTTTCTCCATTAACTACCACATTAACTATTGGTTTTTCATAAAAATCTTGTATTATATTAAGGAATTTTCCTTCCATTCCTATCTTCTTTAGTATCTTAAACATGAATTGGTGTTGAATGTTGTCGAATGCTTTTTCTGCATCCATTGATATTAATATATGGTTCTTATACTTTTTAATTTCAATGTGATGAATAATATTCATGGTCTTTTGTATGTTGAACCATCCCTGCATTCCTGGTATGAATCCCACTTGGTCATGGTGTATTATTTGTTTTATATACTTTTGTAATCTGTTGACTGTTATTTCTTTTCTCTTGCTATTGGTTGGATTGTCTTGTTGATTCTGCTCTAGTTGCTGTAAATTTTGTGCCAGTGCATCAATCATAAGCCTCTCTTCCTTTTTTATGTGTGCATGTAATGCTATGAGACTTCCTCTGATGACTACATTTGCTGGTTCCCATAAGTTTTGGTATGTCGTGTTTTCTTTGCTATTATTTATTTATTTATTTGTTTTGTTGCATTAGTTGTTGTTGATTTACTTTTTTGCCGTCTTTTTTTTGGTTATGCTTTGCTTTGCTTTGTTTTTGCACATATTATTGTCTATGCATATCTGTCTGGATAAGATTGGTGGGATGAACAATCTGAAGGAGGGAACAATGGGACCAAAGGCTCCAGAGGGACACAGGAGAGGGGGAGTTGAGGGAAAAGGAGGAGGGTGCCAACAAACCCAGGAGAAGGAAAAGATCAGTGATCTAAATCTGATGGTGGGAGGCCTAGGATTCTTGGGTGGGTTTGATCAAGGGCAATGTAGCCAAGAGGAATTTCCATAACCCAAATGAAGGCTGACATGAGGAAAGGATAAGAGGAAAGTAAAAGGAAATAGAGGAAAGCACTGGGAGACAAAGGACTTTTTTAGAGTTTTAAATATAAATGTGTATATATGTAAATATATTTATATATAATGATAGATCTATGTACATATATTAATTTGTAAGATTATGACAGCACATGAACATTGGGTCTCCACTCAAGCACTCCTTTAATGCCAGATCAATTTGTTCTACTAACATGGCTCTCTGTGATGTTCACACTCCCTGACACGATCACTGAAGACAAAATGGGTGCATAGAAAATGTGGTGAACAAAGCTGATGGTGCCCAGCTATCAAAACATAGGGTCTGGAGTCTTAAAGGCTTCAAGAGAAACAAGCAGCCATCTAGCTGAGAAGCAACAAAGCTCACATGGAAGAAACACACCAGCATGTGTGACCACGAAGTGCCAAAGGAATCAAAGACCCAAAACAAACCAACCAAACAAACAAAAATTTATATCAATGTGAATGAGGGTAGGGAAGAGTGGATACCCAAAATTCATCAGTAGTCTATTGGACACCCCTGTCTGAAGGGCCACAAGAACGGGAAAAGCCAGGTAGGGTACAGTAAAGCACCGATGAAACACATTACCTTCCTCTAGTTTTTTAATGCTTCTACCCACCCACTATCATGACCCCAATTCTATCTTACAAATCTGGCTAGACCAGAACATGTATACTGGTACATATAAGAGCTTGCAACACAGGGAAACCAGAACACATAAACCCCTCAGGACCAATAGCAGGAGCAGAGATTCTAGGAGGGTAAGGGAAGGTGAGGGGAGTAAGGGGAAATTGATCACAATAATCAACATATAGCCCCCCCTCCCAGTGAGATGGACAGCAGGAAAGTGGGTGAAAGGAGACAGTGGTTGGTGTAAGACATGAAAAAATAATAAAAATAATTTGCAAATTATCAAGGGGATATGGGGGAGGGAGGATGGGAATGGGAGGGAAAATATGAGGAACTGATATCAAGGGCTCAAATAGAAAGAAAATGTTTTGAAAAAAATGATGGCAACATATGTAAAATGTGTTTGACACAATGGATGGATGTATGGATTGTAATAAGAGCTCTAAGAGGCCCAATAAAATAAAAATTTAAAAATATTGTGGAGCACAATAAATAGATCCTCATTAACTTATATGGATAGGACAAGACTAAGTCATGTTTTGCTTCATTGCGCTTGGGATTGCTCCAGCTGTTAGCCAACTGATAGCTAACAACTGTTAACAGTGACATTAAAAAATGAATATGGGAACAAGGCATAGGCACATATAGTTATGTATGATGTGTCATATAACACTGTGTCATGTTGTTTTAAGGAGCACTGGTTGCACATAAGTTAAGCCCCAGCTGTTAACTAAAATGCCAATGGTTGGAACCAAATTCTATTCCATGAGAGAAAAGATTTATTAATCTGCTTCCACAAATAATACAGCCTGGTAAAATCCAAAGGGATATTCTACTCTGCCATATGAGGATGATTAGATGGTTCACATAAACAATGTTATCTAGAACGTTGGTTGGTTCCCTAGGAGGTGGGCATGAACACATAGATGCAAGGTATCATATTACAAATTAGATGAATAGGAAATTAGATAGGGTCTTAAATTAGCATTTAGTGAATCAACTTGAATTTGAAAATAAAATAAAGGAATGGCGATTAAAGGATAGATATAAGGAGGTATCAAAGGACATCTTAATCATACTAAGTAAGAACACAGTAGGATGACAGGAATTGGTAGGGTGTTTGTGAGGCATAGTATGCAATCTAAATCAGTTCAATAAAAACCAAACTCATTGCCATTGAGTAGATTCTGACTCATCACTACCCCATAGAGTGGGGTAGAACTGCCCTTATGTGTTTCCAAGACTGCATCTGCAATTGTTCTCAGGAGTATAAAGCCTCATCTTTCTCCCACAGAGAAGCTGGTGGTTTTGAAATGATGAACATCAAGTTAGTATCACAAGTCATAATTCTCTAGGTCATCAGGGCTCCTTTAATCAGTTCACTACAGCAACCAAAACAACCAACAAAAAAAACTTCAACTCCACCCAGTCTATTCTGCTGCATAGCGACCCTATATAGCAGAATAAAATGGACTCAATGGGTTTCCAGGACTGTAAATCTTTCCAGGAACAGAAAGCTCAATCTTTCTCTGGCAGAGCGGGTAGTGGGTTTGAAGAGCTGACCTTGCATTCAGCAGTCCAACATGTAATCTCCTATACCAAATGAACAAATTTCCAACCAATTTTAGATATATGAATCCAAAGTTGTAACCTGGTTAAAATTATTTGAAGCTCTCATCACCCAATTGAAAGAGAAATTGACCTGATGCAAAGGGCTTAAGAGGAGAGCAAATGCTTTGAGAATGATTGGGGCAGGGAATGTGCAGATGTGCTTTATACAATTGATGTATGTATATGTATGGATTGTGATAAGAGTTGTATGAGCCCCTAGTAAAATGTTTTAAAAAAAGAAAGAGAAATTGTCCTTTCTTGAAATGTTGAACTAATGATTACATGCTTATTTTAATTTCAGTTATACCCTAATGTCTTGTCACAGGTTTTAACACTTATTTTCATTATTGTAAACTACAGATTAAGTATCAGTGTTTTGCTTTTCTTACATTATCACTCTGAGGATCCATATTAGATATATTTCCATATATTCCCTAGAGTACATAATAGAATTGGTATTTAATAGTACTTATTGATTAGACAATGTTTTCTGTGTGAAGACTCATTTTTATGTATGGTTCCCAGAAATCACCTTGAAAATGACTTCCAAGTCCTGTTGAAATTTTTAAGCTGTGCCAAATAAACAAGTCATTTGGGACTTAAAAGCTCTAGAAAAACCTCAATTCCTGATGTCACCAGATCATTATGCCACTTCAACTTCTATCCGAATTTTAACATCTGGACCCTCAGTGATAAATGAAGCAAGTAACACCATGCACTTCACCATTGGAAATATATCTCATGCTCATAGAACAGTTTTATAAATACCTGCAAAGGTTATTATTTGTCAATTAATTGCTTGTCAATTTTTCATGTATAAATTATTCAAAGATACTCCCGGCATTCATCTGATCTCAAACTCTGTTCCAGCAATTGATATGTGTCTAGGGAATGTAAACTAATTTTAATATTAACTCAAACATACACCCAACATGCTAAATTTGATTTATTAAAATACATAAATAATGCACTTTCAGAAACAGACTTGTATCATCTTTACATTATGAGATGTTTTGGCTTATTTAATAACATGGTTTATTTCTTTAATAATCAAGCATATAATAATCCCTATGTCTACACTATTTATAACTTTAGGTTATACACTTTTAGTTATTAGTCAGGTCTTCTTAATTTTAAATTTCTGTAGTGTGCAGTACAGAAATATAATTCTAATTAATATATTTTGGTACATAAGACAGAGTTCTACATTTAAACCTTTAATTTTTGTAGTAGGGCAAAGGAAACCTTGTTGAATTCTCTCTGTTCTCAACAACTCCTACCTCTCTGGTAACTGACCGTAACCAATTTATATATGGTATTCAAGGTGACATTTTAGGCAACATATCTACTATATGCCCAACCCTTGTTTTGGACCATAAATGAGTAACTGAATCAAGCTGTTGTTAGTTGCTAACAAGTTGGTGCCAGCTGATGGCAACATTTGGTATAACAGAAGAAAATTTTGCTAACCTTTCTATCATTGATTTGCTTCAGCCTATTTTTGCATCTATTGTGTAAATGCATTCATTTCATGGAGGCTTTTCTTTAGTTTGCTCAATATACTTTACCAAACTAAGCTTCATTCTTTTGATCTAAAACTTTGAGGCTGAGGTGCAGGGAATCAACTGAACATTTAATTGTTATATGCTGTGAGCTAGCTTCTGACATATAGCACCCTATGAATAACAGCAGGAAACACCACCACCCCCTGCACCAGCTTCATAATTGTTCTCATTTTTTATCTTATTTTTCAGCCTCTATGTCAATCCACCCAGTTAAGTGCTCTTCTTTTTCACAACCCCTCTATTTTAACGAGCGTGATATCTTTCTCCAGGACATGGATTCTCTTGATAACATAGCCAAAATACACGAGATAATGCCTCAAGATTCTTGCCTCTAAGGAACATTCTGGCTGTGATTTATCGAATATATTTTTGATGGTTCTTTTGGCACTCCATGGTACCTTCAGTAGTGTTTGTCAACATTGTAATTGAAATGTATTGCTTCTTTGGTTTTGCGTATTCAAAGTCCAACTTTTTAAGTGGTTGGATCTACAGTATGTAAAGTAAAAATATGTCAGTGGCCATTTTTTTCTGGCTGATATACTAAGGAGAAGAGTAGCCAGATCAGCTATGAGTGAGAAAGGAAGCAAATTCTCAAATAAGAGAGATTGCTTACTGAGAGCTTCCCAATCTCGGGTGTGGTTTCTTTCAGATGTTTTATTGTAACTCTTTCTTTGAGTGTTGTGAGAGGTCTCCATGTCCTTATCATGCTTCCCAATTTTAAAATTAATCATGATAGATACTTCACATGTATCTTGCAACAAATACAGAGATTGCCTAGCCCAATAAGCTTATGTTTTAGATATGATTATTGAGGCCAAGTTCACAAAGAATTATTATTAAAATGAAGGAAGGGACTAAGCAATAGCAAAATAAATTTAAAACAAACAAACATATCCCAATGTGAACAAGTTTATTCTGATGTGCAATGGCCCCACACAGGGTTTCCAAGGCTGTAATTCCTTTTTTTTTGGAGGCTTTCCATTAAAAAAAATCATTTTATTAGGGGCTCGTACAACTCTTATCACAATCCATACATACATCAATTATGTAAAGTACATCTGCACATTCATTGCCCTCATTGTTCTCAAAACATTTGCTCTCCACTTAAGCCCCTGGCATCAGCTCCTCATTTTTCCCCTCCTTCCCTGCTTCCCTTCCCTCATGAGCCCTTGATAATTTATAAATTATTATTTTGTCATATCTTGCCCTGTCTGACGTCTCCCTTCACCTACTTCTTTTCTGTTGTCTGTCCCCCAGAGAGGAGGTCATATGTAGATCCTTGTAATCGGTTCCTCCTTTTCATCCCACCTCTCCTCCACCCTCATGGTATCTCCACTCTCACCACTGGTCCTGAAGGGATCATCAGCCCTGGAGTCCCTGTGTTTCCAGTTACCACCTGTACCAGTGTATATCTTCTGGTCTAGCCAGATTGGTAAGGTAGAATTGGGATCATGATAATGGGGTCAGTGGGGGGGTGGGAATGAAGCATTTAGGAACTAGAGGAGAGTTGTATGTCTCATTGTTGCTACATCACACCCTGACTGGCTCATCCCCTCCCTGAGACCCTTCTGTAAAGGGATGTCCAGTGGCCTACAAATGGGCTTTGGGTCTCTACTCCGCAGTGCCCCAGCATTCACAATGATATGATGTTTTGTTCTGATGATGACTGTTACTTGATCCCTTCGACACCTCGTGATTGCACAGGCTGGTGTACTTCTTCCAAGTGGACTTTGTTGCTTCTGAGCTAGGTGGCCACTTGTTTACCTTTAAGCCTTTAAGACCCCAGATTCTATATCTTTTGATAGCTGGGAACCATCAGCTTTCTTTGCCATATTTGCTTATGCACACATTTGTCTTTAGCAATCATATCAGGGAGGTGAGCACACAATGATGTGATTTTTGTTCTTTGATACCTGATAACTGATCCCTTCAGCACCTCGTGATAACATAGGCTGGTGTGCTTCTTCCATGTGGGTTTTGTTGCTTCTGAGCTAGATGGCTGCTTGTTTAACTTCAAGTGTGTAAGACCTCAGCTGCTATATCATTTGTTTGTCGGGTACCATCAGCCTTCTTCACCACATTTGCTTATGCACCCGCTTTGTCTTCAGTGATTGTGTGGGGAAGGTGAGCATCATGGAATGCCAGTTTAATAGAACAAAGTATTCTTGTATTAGGGAAATACTTTAGTAGAGGCCCAGTGTCCATCTGCTACCTTAATACTACATCTATACATATATGCACATAGATCTATTTCCACATCCTCATATATTAATATATTTACATGTGTACATGCCTTTATTTAGACCTCTATAAATAAGGCTGTAATTCTTTATGGCATAAGATAGTCAGTCCTCTCCTTTTTCTCCTGACTTTTAACCTCTAATCTATGGTTATAGACCAAACCTTTCCCAACAGTGATATTAAAACTCCTTTGGGAAGGGAAATGTGTCTCCAAATCCCTGGGGATTGTTGAATTTTGAGGTAATCATTCAATACAGTTCTCAATTCTAGAAAATAGCTGAGTTATAGCCAAATCACCTGTAAATAAGTCTTTTACTAAATTCACTATGACTGCATGTTGTATGTTACTTGCATTTGTAGAAGTGAACAAGATAAATAAGATCTTTACTCTCATGAGTTTATTGTGTAAAAATGTATGATTAAAAAATTATGACAGAATAGCAGTTTTTTTTTAATTTTCCCTGTAATAGGATTGGATTTGTACAAATGCATCTGTTTTACTAGATTCTCACTGAAATGAAATTCATGAATATGCAAAGTGGCTAACCAGGTACAGTTTTCTTCTCCATGGAATGCAGAAAGCCAGCTGGTCCCTAGGTAACAACAGGCGAGAGAAATAGAACGTAAGACATTGTAGAACATATTTACATGCCCTGTGCGCCTCAGGGCTCTATCCTGTCTAATATGTCAGCTCACTGATAAAGCTTAAGGACTTTTAACTCCTCAGAGAGATAGTGCTTGTAAATACGTACTCGGTTTCTCACCCGTCTTTTCTTTTTGTCATGGATATGTCACTAATTTTGTAGAGCTCTTGATATTAATATGTTCACATTTATGACTTTGTATTTGGGATTCTCCGTATGTTGAAACTTGGTAAGTTATGTTTTTAAGGAAAAATACATTCAACTCTTTGATCTAGCATTTATGGTCTTCCCTTATCAGACTGCTCTTATAGTTATAACAAGAACTCAATAACTTGTAAATAAAAAAAAAGATTGACAGTTTGCCTTGAGCTTCACAGATTTTAGTCAGCAAGAATTTTTTTCTTGCTGTGTACCACCACCTTGACCCTGTCTGTTGTGAGTTATTTTCATCTATACCTTTGTCCCTGCAATAAAATGAGCCAGGTGTATTCCCCCATCCTCTTTTTCCAATTGTGATGATTCATCTGCTCTATCCTTGCCCATTGTTGGTCAACTCACTGTCACAGAGTTGATTCCGATTCATAGTGACATTATATGAGAGAGTATGGCTGCCCCCGTGGGTTTCTAAGGCTATAAATCTTCACAGGAACAAAAAAGTCTTATCTTTCTCCTGCTGGGCCTCCGGAAAGTTTGAAATGCCAAGCCAAACTCAAATCCTACTAGACTAGAAGGGCTCCTTCCATTGTTCATAGTGGCTGTACAAGAAGTTGGGTGTTTCAGACAGTCCCAAGCCTTACCTTGTCTATCACTGGAGTATATAAACAGATGGCTCTATTCTGGTCAATAGGCTCAAATTAGAAATGAGTTAGAAAATAATGTCTTCTTTGGTGAAACTAAAATTCACAGTGAAACCCATTCTCCCCACTTCCTTCCTGCTTTACCTGTACAAGTTTGGCTGTGATGTAGTGAACTTGAGTTTATTGTACTCAACTTGTTACTCAGAGGAGGTAAAGGTACAATCTGATTAGACTACTATGATACCTGTACTATTGAGTCACTCAACCAATCCAGATGTCAACCTTGTCTGTATCTTTTGTTACATTTGAAAAATATATCCTAATTCCAAAACAATTTTAACTGGTTATTTCGGTATTTGCACCAAACCTATGTCAACCAATATATTACTTTATTTGAGCATTGATATTTTTAGCCCTTTATACATTATATTAAAGATATTTACTTATGATTTACATTTTTAAATAATATAGGTGGGGTCCTTCCCATGTTAGATAAGAGCAAACTGAAGTTTGGAGCCCTGTCCTGTCCAAAGACATAAAGCTTGCAAGACTCAATTCTGATTTCTAGCTCACAGTTAAAAAAAGTTTTAATTACACCTCATCCAAATATCAAATATAATATTTCAATTGTGTCAAGAAGAGTTGCATAATCAGTGCCACAATCAAAAGAACATTCTCTTCTTCCTTGCACTCGTTGTTTTTAGTGTTTATTTTTAATTATGGAAAAAATATACAAACAAAGCTTTCTCCAATTCAACAAATTCTGCATGTACAATCCAGTGCCATTGAGCATACTCTCAGTGCCATGCAGCCATTATGAATGGTCTTTCCACATTTCCCACCACTGCTAACATGAACCCAAATGCCCTAACCAAAGACTCTTTCTCCTTCATCCATGGTATTCATTGGTCAACTTTGGTTTCCTCTTCTTTTTTTCAGTAGTCTTCCTGATGTAAAATTCACATATCATATGTTTCCATAGTTAAGTTGCTTTTTATTTATTATGATTATTTAATCATTTTATTGGGGGTTCATATAGCTCTTATCATAATCCATTGTGTCAAACTCATTTGTACATTTGTTGCCATCATCATTTTCAAAAGATTTTCTTTCTATTTGAGCCCTTGGTAGCAGCTCCTCACTTTTTTTCCTTCCCTCCCTCATGAGCCCTTGATAATTTATAAATTATTATTCTTTTTTCATGTCATATACTGACCAATGTCTCCTTTCACCACCTTTTCTGTTGCCCACCACTTGGGAGGGGGTTATATATAGATCAATGTGATCGGTTCCTTCTTCTCCCCCTCCTTCCCCTTCCCCTCCTGGTATCACTACTCTCATTATTGGTCCTGAGGGGTTTATATCTCCTGGATTCCCTGTGTTTCCAGCTTTTATCTATGTCTGTATACATGCTCTGGTCTATCAGGATTTGTAAGGTATAATTGGGGTCATGATAGTGAGGTAGGGGGGTGGGAGGAAAGGAAGCATTAAAACATTAGAGGAAAGTTGTATGTTTCTTCGGTGCTATACTGTACCCTGACTGGCTCATCTCTTCCTTGTGACCCTTCTGTAAGGGAATGTCTAATTGTCTACAGATGGGCTTTGGGTCTCCACTCTGCACTGCCCCTCCATGCACATTGATATGATTTTTTGTTCTGGATCTTTCATGCCTGATCCCAATGACACCTCATGATTACACAGGCGGGTGTGCTTCTCTTCCATGTGGGCTTTGTTGCTTCTCAGCTACATGGCCGCTTGTTCATCTTCAAGCCTTTAAGACCCCAGGCATCATATCATTTGATAGCCTGCACCATCAGCTTTCTTTACCACATTTGCTATGCATCCATTTTGTCTTTAGTGATCATGTCAGCAAGGTGAGTATCACAGAATGCCAGGTTATTAGAACAAAGTGTTCTTGTGTTGAGGGAGTGCTTGAGTAGAGGCCCAATTGCTGTGTGCTACCTTGATACTTAACATATAAATATATGTACGCAGATCTATTTACCTAGTGTTAAATATAAATATATTTATATATCTATATGCCTCTATTTAGATCTCTATAATTGTCCTTTGTCTCCTAGTTCTTTCCTCTATTTTACTTTGCTCTTGTCCCTCTATCATGTTCAGCCTTCATTCGTGTTTCAGTAATTCCTCTCAGATACATTGTCCTTGATTAAGCCCCACCAGGAATCCTATGCCCTCCTCGCCATCAATTTTAGATCACTTGTCTTTCCCTTGTCCCGGGATTTGTTAACGCCCACTTCCTTTCCCCTACCTTCCTGTCTCTGGAGTCCCCTAAGTTGCTTTTTAAAAGGGTTGAATATACATAATCGCAATCAGTTCTAGTGCTCCCTCCCCTCTTTCCACATTCATTATTTGCTCTCAATTTCTCGCCCTTTCCCTCTATCCCCACTAAACTGCGTCAGTTACTCTCTATGCATGCTGCATTCACTCCTCTGTACTGCATAAACTAGGAAAGCTAACAGAGACAATAAAAGCAAGAACAGAATGAAACAGAAATAAGAAAAATAAATAGCAGTATAAGGAAAACTATCAGAATAAGGAGCAAGAAAGAAAAGACCAGAATAAATTTATGTTGGAGAACAAGTGTGAAATATTTAAGCCTAGAACAAATTCAGGTTGGATCAAGAGGTCTCAGATTATACCACAGTTCCAGGTGTCAGGAGGGCCGAGTGGTCTAAGGTGCCAGACTCAAGATGTACCATAGCTCTATCCCCGGTAATCAAGTTTATAGTAATTTCTGTCTGATAGTAAAGATGTTCAAGTCCCTTTCTGTGGCCAGAGGGCATCTGGCAGAGGCTCAATCTGACTAGACACTATATAAAGTGAGTGTTCGATAAATTAAGTGTTCACAATTTAAGATCTGATACTTTTCCCTTCATCATATTTGGGTTTTGTTATCATCATATTTGGACCACACAGGCTGGTGTGGTTCTTACATCTGAACTTAATTGATTCATATAGTTACTTATAGGAATACAAGTCTTTAAGACCCCAGACACTATTCCATTTTACATCATCTGCTTTCTTCACCAGACTACTGTAGCTGCCTTTTCTTCAGTGATCTCTTCATAAAGGTAAGTATCATCATCTCATAGAATCTTGTGGAATGGTTTCTCTTAGATAATTAACAACATGTTGGTGACAGTAAACCCATATTATATTTTCACAGTTTTCTCCTTCACAAATAAGCTTCTTGTCAGAAGGCTATATTTATTTTGATAGTTTGTGGACAACGACTTCTTGGCTTGTATTAGCACTGTTCTTGGTTATGTCAGTATATTAGAAGACCCTACAAATGGTCTCCAGCATCGTCATTCATGAAATGATGAAAAATAACATAGTCCAATTGTCACATGAAGACTCATGTCAGAAAGTCAAGTTCAAACTAATTAACTATGAGTTCAAGACAAGATAACAATACAAGTTACATATGAAACCATTTTTAAAAATTTTCTCTAAACTTTCCTGTCACACATTATCTCTGCTACTCATTTTAGGAAAGAATTTAAGAATTCTTATTTTGGTAATTGTTTGGGCTGAGTCCACACCAAGGCAGCCCTCGTACCGGCTTCTCAAGATAAATGACCTGGCTGAACTTCAAAGCACCTGCCTTCAGCATTTCAGAGCTTACCTCCCTGGACAGAACACAGCCCGCGCACCCCCCCCGCCCCGCCCCCTAGCATTGTTTCCTAGGAACAACATATCACCTAACAAAATTTCAGCTGGACCAAAACTTGCTACCGCAACACAAAGAATCCCCATTCCCCTTACTGGTCCATATGCCTTTCAGCTCATACCCTATAAAAGTCCCACTGCCTCACTGCCAGGATGACTTCCCTGACCTAACTCCTTGGGTCTCGGGGCCTGCCCAAGGACTCAAGATGCCCCTCTCCCTTTCCCTGATGTCCCTTCCCTCCTGGAGTTCTTTCCCTGCCTCAGTAAAATCTTTCTCAACTTCACATTCCTGCCTAAATTCTATCTCTGTTCTGCACCTCCATCGCCAACCTCTTAGTAATCTCAAAATCTAGAATTTTATGGTGTGATAGATATGTCCACTAGACACTTGGCTATGGGCCAAGAGGAGGTCAACCTGTTAATCAAGTGGTAGGTTGGTGACATCTCCTTAGGGTTATGGCCTTTTGTACAAGAGCAAGATCAATTTCTCTCTGACACTTCACCTTACTCCTCACTGGGACTTCATTGGGACTCTGTGCCTCCAGGGGCAGCTTCATGTGGGCTACCAAACTCGGAGGGCTGTTAGCACCCTGTCATGCTTTGACTGAACTTGGAGTCACAGTCTCTGCACTTATCAACCTGTGCTCTCCTTGCTTCCAGGTTCACCTGCTGTCATCTTAGGCCTAAAGATACATTAGCCTGAATGGGCATCTACCCACATGAGACCAATGGACTTTAGTTGAACTGAGCTGCAGTGCCTTCTTAAGTAAAGTTGCTTCTTGATCTAAAATTATTTTATGTACATGAATGAGAGGTACTGGTTTGTTTCTTTAGATAGCAGAACACAAATGGCATATGGGTTTATGCATAGTAAGTGCTCAAAATGTATTTAAATAGATTTCCCAGAAAAATATTGATATTGCATTTAGGGGATATTAATTTAGTTTTGTTATCATGCTTACTTGCATCTCCTAATGTCTTAGGAATTATAGTTAATGCAAAAATCCCTTTTGTAGCTCAAAGACATTATTATTAGGACTTTGTGGGGCTTCTTATAACATTAAATAGACATAGTTGCCTGCAGCATGATTTCTTTTAGGCCTTGAACACAAGAACTTCACTTAACTTCTCTTGCCATATTAACTTCTCCTAGCTCACCTTGGGAGTGGCTTTGGTCTATCTCGTATGTTGTGGCCATTATTCTTTTCAAAGTCTTATTTGTTCATTGAGACTCAAGAATTTCGTACTTAAGGAAAAAAAGGCAAATTAAAAAGTTATTAAAGCATGTATTGCCATTTGACAAGGCCCTCTGGGGTCATTTGAGCTTATGACCGTGGTGAATCTTCAGGAAGGTTTTTATTTCACAAACCACTGAACTCTTCAAGCTACATGCTGTTTTATAATTAGAGACTATATTATCTGTGATAGAAACCCAGTGCTGAAGAAAACAATGAAAGAGACTAATATGGACAACCGGCTGTTGTTTTTCTGCCACTGTAATGGTTTATTTAAACTCTGTTGCCATAAAAATTTATTTTGAGCCAAAACCTTTTCCTCACAATAGTATGATGGCAAACAGAATACTGTGCCATCCTACTATATTGCCATAGCAATAGAAAACATCTGTGTGAATCTTTATAACTTACAATGTGCTTTTATATACTTTATCTTGTTTAATGCTTATGCTATTTCTAGAAAATAGAATATTTGAGCATCTTAAAACTAAAACCTATATGAGTAACTTTATGTGACCTTTCCTGGGTAAACCTGTGACTATTTCATTCCTATATGGCATTTTCAACACCATCACCACTACCATCATCATCATCACCATCCAAACTTCACAATTTTGATTCTTTTATTTATTTTTCATAATTTTAAAAATACTTTTAATGGGAGCTCTTAGATCTCTTATCACAATCCATATATTCCTCCAGTGTGTCAAGTACATTTGCACATATGCTGCCAATGTCATTTTCCAAGCATTCTTTTTCCACTTGAGTCCCTGATATCAGCTCCTGATTTCTTCCCACTCCCTCACCCATGTGCCCTCCCTCACAAACCCTTGATAAGTTATAGATTATTATTTCTATATCTTACATCATCCGCCATCTCCCCTCACCCACTTTCCTGTTATTCGTACCCCTGGGAGGGAGTTCTAGAGTGATCCTTGTGATCGATTCCCCCTTTCTCCCCACACCCTCCCCTAATCCTCCTGGTATCTCTACTCTCATTGTTGGGCCTGGGGAGTATATCTATCCTGGATTCTCTGTGTTGCGGGCTCCTGTTTAGCAGTGTGCATGCTCTGGTGTATTCCAATTTGTAAGGTAGAATTGATGTCATGACAATGGGGGAAGGAAGCACCAAAGAACTAGAGGAAATTTGGTGTTTCATTGGTGCTGTACTGCACCCTAACTGGCTCATCTCTTTCCTGTGACCCATCTGTGAGGGAATGCCCAATTGTCTACAGATGGGCATTGGGTCTCCACTCCATGCCCCCCCAATTCACATTGGATATGATTTTGTTCTGGGTCTTCGATGCCTGATACCTGATCCCATAAACATCTCATGATCACACAGGCTGGTGTGCTTCTTCCATGTGAGCTTTGTTGCCTCTCAGCTAGATGGCTGCTTGTTCATCTTCAAGCCTTTAAGACCCCAGACACTCATTCACACTGGTCCTTCCTTCTTCCCTGACTTGAAATAAGCACTATTTTCTACTTTTCCCTATATTTCTGTGTTGTTAGGACTCTTTGAGTCAGTTCCAACTCATAATGACCCTATGTACAAACACTGTCCTGTGCTGAGCCAACCTCACAATCAGTGTGATGTTTGAACCTGCTATTGAAGCCTCTGTGTCAATTCATTTGATGAGGTTGCTGAACCTCTACTACCAACTATGATATTCTTCTTATGAGACTGGTCTCTTCTGATAACATGTCCAGAGTACTTAAGATATAACCTGACAGTCTTCACTGCGAGGTAGCATTCTGGTTATACCTCTTCCAAGAAAGAGTTGTTTATTTTCCTAGCAGTCGATGATATAGGGAAAATCCTTCTCCAACACTGTATTAAAGGTCGCAACTCTTCCTCAAGCTTTCTTATTCTCTATGCAGGCTCTTGAAAATACCATGACTTGGATCAGTCCATCTTACTCTTTTTAGAACTTCACAGGGGTCTTTCCCAGCAGCTTTATTTAATGTAATATGCCATTTGGTTTCTTGACTAGTGCTTCCATTGCCTATGGAGCCAAGTTCAAGGAAACTCTCGGCAACTTCATCTTTTCTTCATTTAGATCATGTTGATTATCGATGCGGTTCTAGTAACGTTTTGTTTTCTTTCCATGGAGCTATAATCCAGAGTGGAGGCTGCGGTCTTGGCTCTTCGTTGGTAGGTCCATCAAGTCCTCTGTGCCATTTCAGCGAACAAGCTGATATCATCTGCATATCACATCATATTAATGAACCATCATCCAATCCTAATACTATGTGCAGAACCTCAAATTATTTCCTTAGCATATAGATTAAGTATGGTGAAGGGATATAACCCATATTTGCACCTATTCTGATTTTAAATCAAGCAGTACACCTTGTTGTCTTTAAACTTTTGCCTATGATAGGAGTCATTTTAGTAACACAATGCTGAAATCACTGTCCAAACACTTTTGACTTGGAACATTGATGGGCCAGCCCAAATTAATTGGTTAATTCCAAATCACTGTTCCCTGCTGAGTTCACAGGAACAGAATGATCTTGTGGCAGGAATCCCTCAAGAAAAACTACAAAACGAGGCAATGTGGCTATTTTAGTGCTTTTCGTATTGGTAACTGCCTCTTCACTACAGTTTAGGAGCTTTATATTTGGAGAATATTCAAGACCTAATTTTACCACATGTAAACACATGGACATTTTTTTAGATAATGCCTATTATGCAGTTTAATTTATTCAAAGAAAATTCCTGTTTTTATTAATATTCACATTGCTTCTGAAGCCCAACTTGCTAGTGTTATAGAGCCTGCTTCGTGACAGCTAAGATACAAACATATTTGTAATAACTACTTCTTTTTTTCATATTTTTCATATAAGACGTTCACAAAAGAAGATTGTAATTTTTCTATAAAGAATGAGTACAGACATTTTCATTCCTAATGTTTCCTTCATGCTCATAGGTAGTTAAACAGACTATTGTTTTAACAATATGTCTATCTTATATCACTCTTTGAAATGGAAAGACAGGTAGTATTGTAGGCAATATTGAAACCTTAATTTCAGAGTAGGTAAATATATTTCTTTAATCTTATTCCAACTTTTCTGTATTTCTTTTCTTCTTTTTTTCCTGTCTTTCACTCCTTTTGGTATTAGTTACTGTGTTGTGAGAAAATGGATGAATGACATTCATTCTAGAGCAACCTTGGTTCAACGAAAGAATTTCTGCTTCCAATTTAATTAATATTTAAAACTAGGTGTGGAAATCTGATAGAAAAATGCGAATGCTTTTCTTCTAAATGTGGCTTCACTAGTACTTCCACGATGTGGGATTTCTTGGGCGTAGAATGAGTGCTTGGTGACAACTACACAGAGGTCCTACATGTATTTAGGGCTGTTCTGTGAAAGGGAGCCGAGTCTGCAAATCCCAAATTGAGTTATAGGAGGCAGCCCTTGCCCAGGCATTCCTATTTTTTATTAACCATGAAATAATCTTACACTGACAAAAAATCCAACAAGTTGAGTAAAGGCCTACGTATAATGTGTGGTAGAATTAAAGTTGAATTTCAAGTTTAGCACTCCCACATAAAATAAAATGATTTCACAAAAACACAGGATATAGTTGGATTCTGCATTTCCTCTTATTGTAGTGGTTACATATTAAATAAGCTAATGTAAATCCTCTTTCATCCCCATAGAAAGCTTACAGAGAATGTATAAGCAATATCTGCCCTAGACATTCTTCACTAAATCAGATTAAATGGGGTGACATATGAAAGTGTACAAACACTTTAAAACAATTCAAATGTTTTTATAAGCAAATGAGGTTCACTGTTTACAGTCTTCTATCAGATTTCTTATATCCAAGAAGAATGGAGAAAAGGCAATTGCACTAATAGAATAGTAAGTGTCTGGTTATCCAGCAGCAAAGTAAGCGAAATAACTTCCAAAATACTTGCTTAGTCACAACTTTATACGGAAACAGAGCCAGTGAAATAGATTAATGCTTGTGTGTGTGTTTTTGTAAATAATAAACATTGCTACGCAATCATAGAGACGTTCATCAAAATATTAAAATGTGAAGCTATTGTTTCTTGACATATTCTCCGTCTATGTCTATATATTCTGAAGACGGTGCTTTCATCTATCTAACGCTTCCCCAAGGCACTCTGTCCTCTTTGATTTACATATCATAGCCGTAGTTTTGACATAGTTGAGAGACTCAAATTGTATCTTTTTTTTAATGTTCTTTTGCTTTCTAAGCATGATACACTCTGAAGGAGCAAGATCAGGGCCATAGACTGTGTGGGGTAAGTTTTCCAGCAACATTTTTGTAACATAACCTGTACTACATTCAAAGAATGAGCATTGCGCTGTTGTGTTGTTTGTGTGTGGGGTGGTGATCCTAGGGACAAGTTTTTTGGCAATTGTTTCATAAATGATGATTTTTCTGACTCTTATAACCCTACATAGAACCAGAAGAAATCCAACAGTCACAATTGTTATGTTTGCACACATTGTTGCAGTCACGGTGCCAACTCATCTCAGTGAGGTTCTTTCTCTGACCCTAAACTTGACCAAGTATGATGTTCTTTTCAAGGGATCAGGGCCTCCCAAGGTGTCCAGCGTAGGTGAGGCAAAGTTCCCTGATTTTCACATCTTAAGAGCAATCTGGTTATAGCTCTGCCACAACAGATTTGTTTACACTTCAGGACTTTCGCTGCATTTTCAATTCCCCTATCATAGTTCAAGTCCATCAATTCTTGTCCATTCTTCCAAATTAACCACCCAATGCAATTGAAAATTTGCAGGCTTATATCCGACATACCTTAATCTTCAAAGCGATGTCTTTGTTCTTTAATTTTTTAAAGGGGATTTTTGCAGCAAATTTGACAATTGCAATACATTGTTTGATTATATGGCTGCTATTTCATGAATGTCTATTATGGATGCAAGTAAAATGAAACATTTGACAACTGCAATCTTTTCTCTGTTTATAATGATGTTGTATATTGTTTTCCTTATATTGAGTTAAAATCTTTACTACAGGTTGCAATCTCTTGTCTTCATTAACAAGTGGTTCTTTGCTTTCACCAAGCAAGGTTATATCATCTGTCTGTCACAAGTTGCTATGTAAGCTTCTGTCATTCTTGATGATGTCTTTTTATCTGTATAGTCCAGCTTTTAGATAATTTTTCAGCAGATTGAGTGTAGTAAAAGGAAAACCCTTGACACATACCTTGTGTGATTTTCAGCCAGTTGGGATTCCCATGCAATATTCTTAAAGCTTCATTATAATCCCCTTGATTGTCCTGTGAGAAAAATCTATCAACACAGTTGCTGCTGTTTGGTGCCATCAAGTTGATCTCATAGTGACCTTCTGTACAAAGAACAGTCCCCACTACCTTCTGAGATTACCTCTCTGCTTTGAATTTAACTGACTCTCATATCCTATTGTTTATATTGGACCTTTTCTTCTTCTTCTTTTTTATAAGGCACCCTAACGGTATCTAGAAAGGACCCCTGGTGGTCTAGTGGTTGTGCCTTGAGCTGCGATCAGCATGGTCAGCAATTTGAAACAACCAGCAGCTCCATGAGAGAATGACTAAGCTTTCTACTCCTGTGAACAGTTGCAGTCTCAGAAACCCACGGGGGATTCACTGTGAGTTAGCATTGATTCAATTGCAGTAAGGGTTTTTTAAAATAAAGATTAAAAATGTGGATTATTGAGAGAACTTGTCAAAAGTCACCCACTGATTTCAGAGATATGTTTAAATATCTTCCATTTGGAATAAACCTGTGCTGAACCATAGTAGTAATAATTTTGATTTACCTTTGTATTTGTACACACACGCGCACACACACACACACATTTACTTCAAGGGATTGTCTCACAGAATTATAGAGGAATTAAAATCCTTATCTTATTGGACAGTTTGGATACTTCTGCAAGTTTGCAAGAGCACTAGGTCAAAGGAAGAGAATGGGAAAGAGTGACAAAAATTGAACATTTTTTGCCAAAATATCTCTTTATAGCTTGGAAGAAGACCACAGTCTTAGGTAATCCCCCTTTTAACAGACTGATTGATTACATGAAATCAAATTACGGATGATGACTACATTACGTACCGTCATGCATCACATTACATCAAATAGGTTTGCATTTGGCCAAGTCACTAGGAATTCATCGCTCAATTGACACATCCATGGCACATATATTACCTTTTCCAGTGATGTCGTGGATTGAAATTCCTTACTTGAACAGAATTAAAGAAAAAGTAATTCATAACATTCACTATTTTGTTTTGTTTTTCTTCTCACTTCTTTCCCCTCTCTTCCATCTGGAGTGACCCTGCTTCAGTAAAAAAAATGTATGCCTTCCATCATATAAAAAGTTAGCATCGTGATATTGTTCCATTATTTATATACAAGGGGATTGACATTGCTTGTATAAGGCTGAGTGTAAGGACTATGTCGAACCTCAGAAAAGTGCTGATGAGGAAAGGAAAAAGTAGCTAAGTCGGAAATAACAGCCACAGCTTGACTATGTGATTGGCCTGTCCAAAGATGTCAGCAAACAATCTAAGTCATACATTTCAGTGGGGGAATTTAGATTTATTTTGGAGTTGTATAGATCCTAAAGGGACTGATGAGTTTGGCAAGGACAATCAGAAAATTCTAAACATTAATGATTCTCCCCAAATAAAGGGAAGCACTTTCATTTGACTCCAATCCCATCACCCATTCTTTGTGGCCTGAGCTTATAACCAGCCAGCGGGTTTGGGTGGAAGAAATCAAGGACCAAGTCAATAACCAAAAGTAAAACGAGAGGCGTTAAGCTTGGCAGACAATTCATATCCTGACATACTAATGACTTTTATTTAAAAGCTTAAATATGTGTTATTTCAAGCTCTTTATCTTTTGTCAGATTTGGGTCTAATTAGTGCCAATGGAGTAAACATTGCTGCTTGAAGAACTGATAAATTAGGAATTGTAGGCAACAATCATTGATCATTTATTTAACTATTTACGTTTAAAATGCAAAAATACATGAACTCTAATCAAAGTTTCTAAGTAGAGATGATGTCTGTCTAGTTTCATCATTCTAAACAACTATCAATCGAAATTAAAAAAAAATAGAGAAGTCAGATACTGTTTTTTCTAATAAATTAGAATGGTTACTGCACCACCCTCTAGAAATGGTTTGAAAATTATAATTGAACCATAGAGAAGTGTCCCAGTGATGTTTGTGAGTATTATCAGCCAATAATGCAGAGTTCTCAAAAGTAAGCTTTTTTATTTTGAGAATGAAACAATTTCCTTCCAGGGGACCTCAAGGTTCTGAATGTACAGGTGAGTTGTTAGGGCCTTCCTAAACGTGTGTCCAAATATCACAGCACAAAAGACACAAGCCATCATGGAGAAAATCAGAAATTCAGCACGCAGTGATGATTAAAACTGAGTTAAAATCAGTTTCAATCACAAGAAGGACATTTGACGAATCAAGTTGCACTCAGAGCAAGAGCAGACAATTTTTAATGACATATTCTGAAATAACAGACTAAAATCCAAGATATTGGTAGATACATGTCCAACTTTCTGACACTTCCTGACATTTATCCTTCCAAACTTTTTGATCCAAGAAGAAAAACTAAGTAACCTCACAATGACAAATGTAAAATCTTACATAAATGTATAGAAAAAAAACAAAAGTCTTGAAAAAATAGAGAGCAGAAAAACATTTGTCATAATATTTGTCATATAGCAAATAGAGTTAAATTTTGAATATGAACAAATGTTTCTCAAGATCCAAGAATTTATTTTGTAAATTGATTTTTTAAATGTTAAGGATCTCAAAAAGAGAAGACAGAAGATTTAGAATGAAATGTAAAGTAGAAGGACTTAGTGAATAACAGAAGAGATAAGCAACAGCATTGAGAGCAATTGTCAAACTGAAAAGGACAAAATGAATGTCAGCCATACCCCAAAACTTAGAGAGAAAATTAGGTCAGCTTCAGAAAACTGAAGAAAATTAAGTTAAAAATAAAGTGTTTAAAATGTTAGGGAAACATAGTAGATTGGCAGATGAAGGACATTCAATAAATGAATTCCCTGAAAAGAGGTAAATAAAATAGAAGAAAGTAACTGCTTAAATGAAGAGACAATGATAATAGTGATATAATCAAGCAAAACTATGTGCTGGGGGGAGGGATGGTGAATGAGGAAATGAATAAGCATCTTAACAATTCGAGTTCAATCAGAGACATCTGGTAAATAATTCTGGATTCAAAAAAAGATTAAGTGTATCATAAATTTCAGAGAAAAGAAGAACCCAGAAGAGGCAGCTAAAATAATACTCAGAGGAAATACTCAGAGAAATAATTGCTTAAAAAAAAGAAATTTCTCAATTAGGCATTCAAATAAAAATTGTTGGAAACAGAACAAGAGAGTAAATAGAAGATAAAATAATTAAGGATTCAGTAAAATAAAACAGATTTCAACTACTTAATATTAGAGTATGGCATATGCTATTATTATACTTATTATACCACGCTACCGATTTGTCTTAATAAGACATAACTAACTCCAACTGTTTGGTGGCAGTGTCTGTGTCACTCCTTTTTGAAACTGAGTAGAAATCTCTTACAGCCGCCTCTATGGGACCATGATAACAATGATGCTATGTGACTTCCAGAGATAAGTCATAAAATTCTAATGACTTTTGAAATTGTGTCCTCAGATTTTTGTAGTTGTATACATTGGACTTACTACACAAGCATATTAAAATTCATACTCTCCCATTTGTATCACTTATGTTATGATTAAATATTTCTGATGACTCATAATCAGTGTTTTTATCAGGCAACTCATGAGGCTCATGTGTTTGGGAAATTACATGTATGTAATTATACTATATATATGTATATATATGCACACACAAATATATTTAAATTTAGCCATCAATAACTGTTATTTTGTCATGCTGACCTCAGTGGTCTTGGCTTAAACCAAAGAATATCACAAAGATGTTTAACTGTGTTTTATTAATAATTACAAGGCATTTCATTTTATAGATCATTAACAAACTATGTAAAGTATTGCAAGAATGAAATTCCATAAAACCTAATAAGATGTGGACCTGTCCACTAACCAAGTGGCAGTTTTTGACCCCAACCCAGGAATACTGCGTGACATAAAATCAGGACAGGTGCAAGTCAGAGTTGTATCTTTTCCCCATACTTATTCAGTCTGTGCTCTAAGCAAATAATTGTAGAGTTTGTACTAAATGAAAAAGGATCCAGCATGAACAATGGAGGAGGATCCACTAACAATCAATAATATATAGATGACACAAGCTTGCTTGCTCAGTGTGAAGAGGACTTCAGAAAAACCACTACAGAAGATCAAAGACTATGTTCAGTGCGGATTGAAACTCAATGTAAAGAAAACAAAAATGCTCACAACTGGACCAATAGATATCATCATGGTAAATGGAGAAAAATTGTACGTAATGATTTCAATTTACTTGGATCCTCTGTCAACTTGTAAGCAGCTGTCAACAAGTCAAAGGCTGTACTGCACTGGGAAAATCTGCTACACAAGACCACTTAACGAGCCAAAATGCCACTTCTAGGAACTATGGTGTGCTTGGTCAAAGACATGGCATTTTTGGATCACTTTTTATAGGTTCACTATGAGTCAGACCTAACTGGATAGGCTATAATGACTCTCACTCATAAACACATACACAATTGCCTTTAATTGTGGCAAATAATATATTCCTTGGCATGTATTACAATACTGAACCAACCAAAAACCTTACTGGTCAGGGTTTATTCCAACTCTCCCAATTATTGTTAAATTGATTTTGCTTACTGTTATTTTATACCAGTAACCTTGGTCCTCCACACTCAGTTTCTACATATCTAGAAAGGCAATATAGCATGTCATAAGAATGAGAGTGTGAAAGAACAAATATGCATGCTAAATAACTCTGGATTATTGCTTCATCTAAAGGGTGAATTTTTTAACAAGTTTAATAAATTGTGCAATTTAAGGTGTGACACAGACCCAAAGCAACTAGGTGAGAGGGCACTCTTAGCCAATATTTCAGAAAACTGTATTAATGCTACTTTTGCATTTGCAACCAAGGAGGACAAATAAGTCCCATAACAAAGGGTTAGTTGCGCATGGTTAATTGAGTGGTCGTGGAGTGGTACAGGGGGGTTTTGCTAATAACTCATAGCTAAGAATCAGAAAATTGAACTCAACCTAATGTGATATTTCTGATATGTAGAAAAGCAGAGAGAATGATTCGCTGGGGACACCACAGGGAGCTCCACTTCCTCCATGGCAAACTGTCCTCCTCCTCAGCCTCTATTTTAATGCTGGGCTTTGTTCTGATTTTGGCTCACTGCCATTGAGCTGATTTTGGCTTACGGTGACTCATAGCAAATTTGAAGACTAGAGTAGAACTGCCCCTCTCTTTACTGGAGCAGAAAACCTTATCTTTTTCCTGTATTGAAATTGGTGGATGACATGGTGAGCAGCCCAATCGGCAGCCCACTATGCTAGGTGGTCTAGGTTCTCTCTCCAGTTTGGAGAGAAAATGGACTGTTAGTATGCTTAGGTCATAAAGGGCTGAAATGTAACAAGTCTATGAGCTGGTTCCATATAAGTGCCATACTCTGGAAAGAATATTTGCACCAGGGCGGAGAAAATATATATACATGTGGTTCAAATTCAGTCATTACCTCAAAGAATTTCTGTAACATTGGCAGCATTTATGAAACAATTTTATTTACTTTACAAACAAAACATATTTTTCCTCTTAGAAACAACTATCTATAAAAATATAAGAGCAATCACAGAATTTTATCACAGAAAGCCACATGATTCAGTAAGCCAACTAAGCACTCAGAGCTTCTGTTATAATTTACATTTTTCAAAGCTTTTGGAGAATTGTTTTGGTAGCAGCATTATTAATTTTTCAATATCCCATTAAATATTTAGAATGCTTAATTGAATATTAACCTTTATTTTGTTCAATACATGTTGACTGTTGCTAATTGTTTTTTTTTTGCGGGGGGTGGGAGGGTGGAGGGAATGGGAATCCTCTAGTTCAAGGTTTTATAGTAGTGGCGTCTGTTTTCTTTTAAAGCCAGAAAAATGAAGGTTCTGAAATTAATTGATATAATAAGAACTCAACAGGGTAAAGAGTAATTTCAGTAATTCTTCTTGGCTTTGTAATTATAATCAGTGCCCTTGATGAAATAAACAAATAGTTCAAACAAAATCATTAATTTCCTTTATATCTGCACAATTTTAATTAGCAACATTTAATTAGACTTGGCTAAAGATTCTCAAGAAGATTGCAGAACACAAATTTAAGTATCATATATACTAGGAAACGCATTCTCATTATTTTCTAAATGTAAAAATAACTGCCAAGTTGTAGGTATTTCTTGAAAATCATTGTTGTTGAAATTATCTTTTATCTAAAAATATATTGGAAAACAAAATTCTCTCAGGATTCATTAGTTGCTAAGCTTTGACTATTTTAATTGTTATAATAACTAAGAAGCCATTTTATATATTCACTGAATTTCATATTATGTCATAATAAATGCGTTTGATGTTCTTGATACTATTCACCACTAGATTTTTTTTTTCAACCTTTCATTATCAGGAGCATTTCTGACTTGAATTAAAATGACACATAAATATGCAAGCTCATTTGATTTTGCAAAAAATTTTACATTGTTGAATACAAACAGCTTTTTCACCTCTGAAGGCTAGCTGATTGTTTCTAAATAAATACTAATAGAACTCAAAGGATTGTGTTAGATAGAACTCTTTTATCACTAGTATTCCACAAACATTTACAAGTAGGAAATATGCAAGTACAATAATTTCTCAACTTAAAAAAAATGAATTCCACTTGTAACTTTTTTTTAAGCTAAAGGGAAGAAATATTAGCGCCCATACGGGAAACCCTAGTGGGTCTCAGCATACCCTACTGTGTAGGCATGCCCAACAAAGGGTCCTACCATTCACTGTACCCCCATGTCCCAGAGGGACTGCCCTTGAGCCGAGCCTAAAGCCCCAGGACTGGCTGGGGGTGAGGACGTTCCACTGGTAACTTGATTTCTCTTTATTTGATGGTAGGTAGTTCAGTATGTTTCCCAAGTGAAAAAAAAAGAAAATTTGAGTATTTAGTTATCCCTTAGCAATAAAGTCCCTATAGTTCACCAAATACTTACTACCCAATTTGTAGTTTCCTACCAAATAATATATACTGATAAAGATGAAATTTAAATTTTTATCTTTCATAACTGTATATGGGTACTATACTCTTTATTCCCAAAGTATTGAAAAATACATTTAAGTTTGTGGTAGTCTGAGTAAACTAGAGAAACAAAGTCATGGAGTCTCGTATGTGAATAAGAAAGAGCTTATATACAAGAACAATTGAATATTGAGAAAACATCCCAGCCCAGTCCAGATCAAGTTCATAAGTTCAATATTAGCCCATATGCCCAATACTAATCTAAAAAGTCCTTTGCAGACTCACAAAACACATGCAATGATGCCAAAAATGGAAGATCATAGGCCAGTGGGTGAGAAGTCTTGTGGATCCAGTGGTGGTATAAGCATCTCAGAGCTGGCAGGGGTCTCCATGTGACTTCCCTCCCAGGGAGTGAGCTGAGAGAGAGTGTTTCCCTCCTCCAAGGAGGAATACAGGAGCTCCCAGAATCCTCAGGGGAAGGCTCTGCCCACACAGAAGCCTCCTTGGCTATACAATGACTGACAGGCTAGACTCCACCACTCACTCTTAATCCTCTCAAAGTGAAAGCAGATTATATAACCACCACAAGATAAAAATGTAAATTTTCGTCGCTCATAAGCACATACAAATACTATACTCTTTATTCCCAAAGTATGGGGAAATACATGTAAGTTTAACCCTATTGCAATCATTTTGGATAATAGAAACCGTGGTGGTGTACTGGATACACATTGGGACACGCTGCACATAGTCAGCAGTTTGAAACCAATAGCAGCTCCTCAGGGTCATGACTGGATCTTCTTCTCTGGCAAACAGTTACAGTCTCAGAAACCCACGGGATGAGCCAGTAATGACTCCATGGCAGTATGTTTGTTTTTTATATTGGCAATCATTTGAGCAAGGGGAGACTGTGGCTGGTTAAAGTTTAAATTGTTTTTGATATATTTTAAATTATTTGATATTTAAACAAATACAATATTTTTCAAATCATTTGTCTTTCTTTTTTAACGTACATATTTGAGGGAAAAACAAGCTTTTATATTAGTAAATTTTACACATTTATCCTTATTAACAGAAAGTTAAAAGTATACTTACTATGTTCTCTTCAGAATTTAGGAATTTATTTTCCTCTCCAACATAAAGTTACTCATTCATTGATATGGAGATGATTGCAACAGAAGTATATGATAGTCTAGAACAATTTCCTTAGTAGAATTAACAATCTCAAGAATCTTCCACTCTACTTCTTTTTCCTTATCTAGATTTTTAGTGTTTTGTTTTGTTTTTAAAATATGGAACACCTCACAAATTTGTGTGTCATCCTTGCGCAGGGGCCATGCTAATCTTCTCTGTCTTGTTCCAATTTTAGTATATGTGCCGTCGAAGTGAGCAGGATTTTTAGTGTTTTTTAAAGTGCACAATGTACCAGTTAGGAGTAAATTTGGCTATACCACAGTGACTGACCAAGAGAGAAGTTTCTTTCTCTCCCACACAAAAGAATGTGAAGTAAACAGTGGTATGCATGCTGCCTGGGCAGCAGCGGTAGTCACAGGTTGGAATCCCATCTGCACTCACAGGTCCCAGGAAGCTTTGCTAGATCTAATCTTGCCAAGCTCCCTTAACTGAGTTGGACCCAGAGCAAGAGATGCAGTCTGACAGCACAGTCGCATCAGGCTTGTTTTCAACTGCACAAATCTTCCCTCTGGCCGCCCAGTCCCATTATGCCTGGGGTCACCTTTAACTGAAGCTTCATGGTAGCCAGTAACACCTGTTTATGGTAATTTAGGATGCTTGTAATTGAAACTAGCATACTTACCTAAGTAAAACATCCCAAATTTCAAAGATTCATCAGAGCTGAGTCTAGGATTATTTCAGCCAGTTTTGAGTTTGGTTCTTAATTTATTTCATGCTTGGTCTGGGAATGACTTTGCTATATTAGGTTTTTCTATAATTGGAAAGCCAACCAAAGGAATAAATGAGGTGAACAAATGTAACCTACAGATGTAAAAACTGCTAAGTTCGTGTTGTGGTACTAGGAGGAACATTTCATCAAGGAGTGGCTTCCAACTCAGAATCTTGATAAGCAATAAACATCTTCTGTATCAAAAGAAGGGATCTCGATAAAAGGACTCAAATTCTCTATATCCAAGTGCGGTGCTTTCTCTTGTTTGTAACTCGGGTCTGAATTATCTGTCATTTGAATACCTTTCTCCCTCAGCTCTAAACGTTTATTTGGGGATGGAGTTACAATGTCTTTGTCTTCATGGAGAAAGCTACAAGTCATGCTGAGCTATAGGAAGAGTCACTAGCATTGATTCAGAGTCATTTCACACCACCTGCCTTTTCTTCTCCTGCCTTCTTTTCATGCATGTCGCGCTTCTTCATTATACAGCGGTTGTATGTTAGCATTGTTTTATTATTGTTTCGGGGATCCACATATTCCTCTCCATCTTTTTCAAAGATAACAGGTTCCAGGAGTGTCTTCATAATCCTCAGCAAAGACATGGCTGTCCACCTGCATGATAGGCTTCTCAGCGTCAATCCCCAATCTTGCATTTATTTTCACATTTTGAGTGTCTGAATCAATTATTCCACCAAACCACCCCAAACCACCAGCTTTTCCTCATCTTCCCACTCTGCATCCCCAACTCTCTCAGAAGCAACCAAGATTCTTCATTTGTCTTTCTGAATTTATGAAAGAATACATGTAATTGTTTAAGAAATACAACTACTTTTATATAGCAAAGACATTTAAATCCCCATCCATTTCACCACAAAAATCACAACACACTAAAAAATGTGATGTTGATTTACATGGCTGCCATATACATGAAAGTAAAATGTCAGCTGCCTTCTCACTGAAGTTCTCTAATCTTCCTTGTAGAAGCAGTTGCTGAGCTTTAAATGATATTTATATATATATTAGACCCTACAGGAACCTAAGTTACCTTTCTCTCTAGAGAACTGTTGAGTATGCCTTAAATTTTTTCTGACTTTAATTTTTTTTTTCATGTATTGGTTCATACTGATTTTGCTGCAAACATAATAGGCTGTTGTTAAGACTTGAAAGCCCCACATTTGTTTCCACATTTAATGACTGCTTACAGTGAGCTGAGGGTTTTATAGGAATTTATTCATTTCACCTTACAACTCTAGGCAGTGGTGTGATACTCATGTTAGGTCTAAGAAATTAAAGATACAGAGTTTAATCTGTCCAGCACTGTCTTTTTTAAGAGAAACCAAGATATGAAAAGTGTTAGTTATGATCCTCTCAGTCCATGTTTACTATTGTATACGTCTAAGCATAGAATCATTCCTTCCTGCAATAGTTGAACTTTGTTAACTTCACTTACTATGTAAATGATAAATATATGTACATCACCGTATTTGCTATTTTATTCAAAGCACATGATTTAATATCATATTTTATAAACATAACTATTTAAGTCCTGAAAGGGGATGCTTGCTAATATGTTTAAATGTAACTCAGTAAAACCATCTACTACGGTTTCTATCAAAGTGTGCTCCATATATATTTCATGGGTTTATAATAGATACTACTTACATAAAAGCTGTTTTGAGAGGGTAAGGAGACCTGGCATGAAAATATGCACGGGGACCTTTAGCAAGATAATACTATGTACTGATTCTTTTCATCCTTAAGTATTTGATTAAAGAAATTTCATTTTCAGCAAAACTTAAGGATCTATGGTTTTGTAAGGAGGGCTGGTGGTATGAAGTATACATTGGGTTGTTAATCACAAAATCTGCAGTTCTAACTTACCAGCTGCTCTGAAAGAGAAAGTTGAAACTATTTGTATAAACTGCTCTCTCAGAAATTCTATATAAGAGTACTTTGATTCAGAATGGACTTGACAGGAGTGGGAAGTGTCTTCCATTATATTATTTAAATAACACACTTCTAAGACTTATAAAATACAAGAAGAAAACGGAAAGTACTTTCAATAGGTATAAAAATAGTATATAGAAACTGTCCTTAATAGAAAAAATATGCAAAAGCACAGAGTCCTGTAGGGCAAACAAAGTCATGTGTATCAACGTATGCATATTAGCATGCCTGCAAAGGGGAAAGAGATACAAGATTGAAACCAACAAGCAAACCAATATCTGTGGAAGCCAGGGTGGTTAGGCACTAGGCCGCTGACCGCAAGATCAGCATATCAAAACCTCTAGCTGTGTCATGGGAGAAAGGTGATGCTTTCTACTCCCATAAAGAGTGAGTGTTGGAACTTCATGGGGCCAGTCTTAGTAGGTCACTAGGAGATGGCATTGAATCGGTGGCAGTGATTTTATTTATAATAAGTATATATGTATGTTTGAATTAAATTTTTAAAATAACAATGCCATAGAGTTGGTTCCAACTCATAAATAGGATTCCTAGGCTATAAACTTCCATACATTAGAGTAGACTATCTTTCTCCTGAAAACCACTGGTGGCTTTGAACACCAGCCTTCCTATTAGCAGTCCAATGCTTACCCAATATACAGTTAGGGCTCTTTGAATGATAATATGTACACACATGTGTTTACACATGTGCATATGTATGCATGCATGTATACACACAATATAAATTCTAAAATTTGAAAGATGCAACAGCATATAAATAATAAGGCATAAAGGGGTTCAACATCTGGCAGGAGACATCAGCAAATTTGAAAGTTGGAGCCAGGTCAATTAAAATTACTCAGACTGAGTATCATTTAAAAGAGAGCTGGTTAGCTGGAAGAGAGAGAGAGAGAGAAAAGAATAAGGAAAAATGAGCAGAGCTACAAAGTCCTGTAAGGAAAAAAATCATGGGTATCAACGTATGCATGTTAGCATTCCTGGAGAGAGGAAAGAGAGATAAAGAATCTAAATAAATACTTGAAGGAACTAAACCCAAGCTAAACTAAAGCCACTGCTCTGAGTTAATTCCAACTCATAGCAACCCAAGCCAGAGTTTGTGAGGCTGTAAATCTTAATACGAGTAAATAACCATATGTTTTCCTCTTAGAATCTGGTATCTTTGATCTGCCAACTTGGTGTTTAGTTTTCTGTATTAATCCTAGAGCATATAGATACAAGAATTAATATAACATGCAGAGGTTAAAAAATATAAGTGGAACACAATTAAAATATTCTAAACCTGGAGACAGCATAAGTATTAAAGGATAATTAATTTAATAAAATTAAAGGCAATGGTAAAGCAAAACAAAACAAGATAAAAGTGATTTTTCACATATAAGAGATCCACAATAGCACTGATTTCTTATAAAAAAAAAAACAGAGCTCGGAAGACATATGATGATTTATTGACAATGTCTAAAGAAAAAGACCGTCAAGGAGAGATTCCATAGCTAGAAAAATTTTCCTTCAAAAGTGAAGGAGAGATCAAGGCATTCTCAGATAAACAAAAAGAGATAATTCACTGATAGCAAATCATAAGCTGATAAAAAAATCCTCAGATCTACAGGAGAAAAGAGTTTAAAGGGGCTATATAGATAATATAGTGAATAACATAAATGTATTTGCTTTTGGTTTTTCTATATGAACGAAAATAGAAGTATATAAAAGCAATAATTTTAAAACTATGCCACAGAGTTTGCAACAAAATAATGTAAGTTGTGTGACAAAACAGATAAAAGCAGGAGTAGAGAATGAAAATATATATACTCAAAGAGGTTTCAAAAGGTTTATTTAAAAATCCATTGTCTGTTAATCCCATGATTTCAGAATTTTTATAACACTCTTGAAATTAAGTTGTATGAATCCAAAAAAAGAGTTTATAAAAAGTAATATCTTCATTCTAATTATGGGAAATAGCTAAAATATATAAGAAAGTGTCATAAAAGAAACATCAAGTGTATTAAAATGATTCAAGGGAAACCAATTAAGAGAAGGACAGCTGGATTGGGAAATAGAAAGACATAAAAAATAAACAGCAAAATGTCAACTGTTATCCATGTATTGTCAGGAATTACAATATACATACAAATGATTAAAACAACCAAGTGTGTTAAAAGCTAGTTTCAAAAACTGAAGAATATGTTGTTCAATAAAAAACACAAATATAGTAAAAGGTTTTTTTAATTATACATATGGCTATATCATACAAACACTTGTTACATGAAAAAGTACATTACTATCAGACAAAATAAATTTCATTAAAAAAGAATTACTAGAAAAAAGGTATTAAATATTATAACAACTGACAAAATTTACACCTAGGCTCCTCTGAGTTCCAGCTAGATTTTGCATTTCATCCTGCTACTGACCCCACCCAGCTGCTCGTACTAGCACTCACAAGCACTGAAAAGTAATCATATGGAATCACAAATATAGATGTGGTCAGACATTGCCTGAACAGATATTGCGTAGGGCATGTACATGGTATTCACACAACATCCAAATCACTCAAAGAAGTAGTAGTTCTATACTATCCCCATTCTCAATCATAGGTAACTGAACTAGACATATGGTGGCCAGGGACATAGAAGACTTGGACAATATATTAAGGAAATTAAATGTAATAATATATTAAGTAAATTAAATGTAACATTTACAGAAAACTATCCATCCTGACTCCTAATGACCCCTGTACAACAGCCAAGCAGAGTCTGGCTCAGCGCCGCCTTCACATGTGCGGCTTGGTTGAACCCATCTGCTGAGGCCCTTCTTCTTTTTGCTGATGCTCTACTTGAGCAAGCGTGTGGTCCTTTTCCGGGACTGGCTCTGCTGATGAAAAGATCTAAAGTCTTGTCATTCTAGTCTCACAGGGGCATTCTGGATGTACCTCTTCCAAGAGATACTTGTTTATTTTTCCAGCAATTCATGGCATATTAAAAATACTTCACCAACACCACAATCCAAATGCATCAATCCTTCTCCTGTGTTCCTGATTCAATATCCAGTTTTTGCATTCATATGAGGTGACTGAAAAACCCTGGCATTAGTCAGGCAAATCTCCATCCTCCAAGTGACCTATTTTCTCTTTAATACACAGATCATATATTAAACCATAGAATTAGCCCAATATTATTTAAATTGAAGTGATAGCAAATACACTCTCCAGGGATAATAAAGCAAAATGACAAAGCAATAACAAATTGATAGTTGAAAATTTCATAGATTCATAAATTGATCTAGATGTGAAGATTTGTTTCTTTATACTAAGTTATAATCCATACTGAACAGTGCAATCTTGGATGTTCGCCAGCAAGTCCTTCAAGTCCGCCTCACTTTCAACAAGCAAGGTGTGTCATTTGCATATCACAGATTAACAACTTTCCTCCACTCCTGATGCCACGTTCTTCTTCATAGAATGCAGCTTCTCTGATTATATGCTCAACATGAACATTGAATCAGTATGCAGAGATGATGCAACCCTTTCTTGATTTTAAACACAGTCTTCCCTTGGTCTAGTCACACAACTGCTTCTTGATTCATGGACAAGTTTAACATGAGTACAGTGAATTGGCCTGGGATTCATGTTCTTTTCAAAGCTATCAAGAGTTTTCTTGGGCCCCACTGCTGAATGTCTTGGCATAGTCAATAAAACACTCTTCTTCATCTTTCTGATATTCTCTGCTTACCATCAAGATCCCTTTGATGTCAGTCGTGATATTCTTTGTTCCATGTCCTCAGCCTGGATCTCTGGCCGCTCTGCCAATGAACTGCTGCAACTCTTGCTGGATGATCTTCAGCAACATTTTTCTCTACTTCTTTCAGCTTAAGATATCCTGAGCGTGATCTTCCTTTAATGGTTTTCTGACTAGGTCTTTGCAATGTCATAGACCATTTTATTAATTTACATTTGAATAGGAAAATTTAGTTAGAATTCCCTTTAAAACTTAATGTATATTGCTTGAAGAGAAAAAGAGGGAAAATCCTTTGAAAAGGAAAGCTTGTTATTTACGTATATATAAATTTATTTATTGAACAAAAATTTGCTGAATTATTGAAAAATATTTATTTAATAAATTCATTCATTTATTAAACATCTGTTATATTTCAAGCAAGCTTAGGATAAGCAATGAATGAGACAACTTAGTTATTTACTCCCATTTTACTTGCAAAGAAAATAATAATAAACACAATTATCGTGTGAGTGCTTAAAAAAGGGCTAGAGAAGCTAATGATCATGGAAGCAGTGAAAAAAATCAGTAACCTTGTAGACAAGAGCAAATGAGAGATAGATAATCATGAACTGAGTCTAAAGTGACATTAATGGAGATGGAGAGAAGGAAATACATTTAAGATATCATTGGCACACTAATAATAGCATATATAGATTATTGTGTTATTTTTACTTTGGTTATTTTGTTTCATTGCATTTACATTACTGATAATTTTATTTAAAATATGGTTAACTATCAACAATAACAGCATGAGGATTTCCATTGTTATAACAGCATGAGGAGTTCCATTGACAATTCCCCTTTGAAACTCCAGAAATATATCAAATTAAGCACCGAAAGCCTCTGTAAATAAATCTAAGCACAAGAAACAAATGAAGTAATACTTATTCAGGGACATTTAAAAAAATTTGATAAGATAGTGGAGTCTGCTTTTTTGTTTGTTTGTTTTTAATCAAGTCTCTTCACTCCACCTCAACAAAGCTGAAATTCCAATAAAAATGGTAGAGATAAATGAATAGTCCTTCCTTTCAGTTGAATAGTTTTCTTCTAAGTTATGCATTTCTCATTCAACTTCAGGTTGCCTGTGAAATCAGTGTGCCATGGCTCCCTTCTTTCTCCCAGCTGTCACTAGAAGAAAATAGGCTTGTCTTAGGTTTAATGTGTTGAAGAATCTGGACTCTTGATCAACCTTGTCCTGATACATTTGGCCGTGAAAGATATTGGCTTCTGGAATATATAGAAAATTTTAACAACTCAATAATAACCAGAGTAACTCAATTAAAAAAATTAACTTACATTTTCAATTAAGTTAAACAAATGACTAATAATATAATAAGATACTTCACACTATTAGTCATTGTGAAATTTTCAAATCAAAACTATAATGAGATAGTATTTCATATCAACTTTTGATATTCTTGTTTAAATATATATATAATAAGTTCTAGTCAGAATATAGAAAACTGAAACCCATGTTCAGCCACAGGGATGACTTAGAAATTTTAAAAAAAACAGTGGTTAAATAATATTAAGCTTTGCTGAAGATATGAAAAAATTGGAATTTTTATAAACTGTCATTTGGAATGTAATTTGGTATAGCCACTTCTTGAGGGGTTTATCTGTCCTGGATTCCCTGTGTTTCCATTTCTTATCTGTACCAGTGTACATCCTCTTGTCTAGCTGGATTTGTAAGGTAGACTTGGGATCATGATAGTGGGTTGGTGGGAGGGAAGGATGCATTAAAGAACTAGAGGAGTTGTATGTTTCATCTGTGATATTTTTGTGATAATAAACTTAGGTATTTTAATTTTCATTAAAATTATTTACTTCAATATGAACTTAATTGACATTTTTCAGGTTCCTTAATTTAAAATGGAGAAAAATAAATTAAAATTTGCATAACTACCAGGCACAGCACCATCATGGTTTATTTAATGATGCTACAACAGAAATAGCACAAGTGAGTAGATCTATCTGTCTGTCTGTTTATCTATCTATCTATCTATCTATCTATCTATCTAATGTTTGAAATGAACTCATATGTCATTAAAGACTCCAAGTCCTCTTCAGTTTCACTTTTCTTCATCCTTTAGCCACTTAGACCATATTTACATCTGTAGGGTAAGGAATCTGCAGGGTTTTTGTTTTTTTTTCCCCATGAAGTGTTTTTTCCCCAAAAACTACTTTATTGTGAGCTAATACAGCTAACACACCATTCCATCGCTTAATCACATTAAGTAGTATTGTGCAATTGCTACGACAACCAGTTTCAAAATAAAGTATTCTTTCTTGAACTCCCTGATTTCAGCTCCCCTTTACTCATCCTCCCCCAATACACCCCTTCCCCAAGAACTCTCGTCTTTTCTACTTGTTGTCTCAATAGGTTCATCAATCATGAGTTACCTACCGAAAACAGAAAACATATAACAAATATTCATGGGAGCTACCCAAAAAGGACAAAATACATTAGAGATAAATCCCAATATGAAAAACAAACACAGAAAACAAGAGTAAGCCCAAAGTGTATCAGAGGAGAGATCAAGTGACAAGGTTTTAGCTGTTCAAGTCAGGTTTATCATTGTGATCTCCTATAGTCATATCTCTAATACTGTTTGGTAGTTCATTCCCATCCCCCAATTATGGTTAGACGAAACCCCCGGAGGATTATTTCCTTTGCAGATCTCTCAAATGAATTTGGGCTTCCACTGTCCTCCATAGCCTTCTGCAAACCAGAATCTCACATTTAAGTTCACATTAGGATACTATCCCCCTTTCATCTTTGGATTTTATACATTAAAATCGTTGGGTCACAGATATTGGCATGCTTCTTCCATGTGGACTTAGTTGATGTCTCATTTACATGGCAGCTTATTTGGAAACAAACCTTTAAGACCCCAGATGCTATTGTATTTGATAATCTGACACCATCCGATTTCTTCACAACACTGTGATAGCTAGCGCCCATAACTTCTGTGTTTTCTTCATGAGAGCAAGTATGGATCTATGTCATGTTGTAAGAACTAAATGTTCTTAAAACGGAGCTAGGATTTGGTGAAGTCAAAACATGTTCCTCTATCTATGGTTTTTTATCTGTCTTTGGCTCTCCGTAGATACCACCTTGTTGATTTTTAATAGAAAATCTTAACTATCATCTCGATTAGCCCCTGGTACTAATTTTTAAATGTTTGAAGCTATTTGCACAAACAACGGGAGTTGGTTGGAAGGCAACATTAACAATAATATTCACTGGTAATGTAATCACAGGCCTGCTAGAATAATATATCTCTTAATACATCAAGTAGGGCATTGGTGTACTAAGTCAATATTTGCCTGCCTACCAACAGTTCAATACTTTTGTATAGCTGCCTTCTGCTTCTCTGAACACCATGAATTTTCAGTTAATTCCACAAGGTACAGATGTGATTGAGGTAGTGTACATTTCACCTAGTGACGTTTCCACATGGATCCCTCTGTTAGGGCCTTTGAAGAGGGTTGTGTGTCTTGTGAGATCCAAGAGTTCTATGGCATTTGGCCTTAGTCCCCATTGTGTGTACAGAAACATGGGCCAATGTACCTTATTAGGTGAATATTACCGGGCATAATCCCCACATAGAGTCCTTAAAAATATGTTTACTCATTTTTCACCCACCCAGAGTGGGTCCTCACCCCTTTTCTGCAAACAGACATGCACCCGACTCCTCCTAGACATGACTGCACCCATTTCTGTTTCCTAACTTGACTTTCCTATCAGTATTCTTCATCTCTATTATAGGGATATCTACCTATCCTGGGGGATCTCATCATAACTTTGCATGCCAGTCACTAAGTGGTCAACATCCCATCCCTCTTCCTTGACAATTTGACCCCGTGGAAGTGACCTTCAATGTATATATCTAGAGGGAATGGTGTATGGTTCATTGGCACATGTCATGCTCTACAAGGCATTCTGGCAACCTTGGTCAGCAGATGGGATGTCCTGTAGACCTGAATTTCTGCCAATCCTTTTCTTGTCCCCACAACAGTGAACTCATAGTATTTGTTCTTTTGTGGTTGATTAACTTCACTCAGCAGTTTTTCCTGTCCCTTTATGGTGTGAGAGGTTTCAGGTTTCATCACTATTTTTTAGGGATGGGTAGTATTTCATTATGTGCGCTAATTATCAAAATCTACAGAATACTACAAGCCTATAGTAAGAAAAAAGATCCTCTTAAAAGGTAGGCAAAGGATGTTACTGGAGAATTTACAACAATCACACCAGAATGACTAAAAACTCATGAGGAAATGTTCTCCTCACTAGCCATCAAGTCAAAATAACCATGTGATACTATATTACACCCATGACTGTAGCCCAATTTACACACACACACACACACACACACACACACACACAAAACAGAGGACATCAAATGTTGGAGATGCTGTGGAGAGATTGGAACATTTATACACTGCTGGTGACCTTGTACATGACTACAACCACTATGGAAAGCGATATAAAAAATAAAAATGTCAATAAAATATTATTTTATCCAGCAAAGAAATAAAAATCAGATCACAAAAAGATGTATATTCTCCCATATTCATTGCTGCCGAGTTTATAACAGCAAGACGTTAGGAACCACTTAAATCCCCATCAATAGAAGAATGGATAAATAACTTTGGTGTCTCTGCTAAATCTAGTGTGCCCTGCACTAGGGCCTTTAAATTTGTCCCCGTTTTCTCACTGATGATCCTGAGAGCTTCGGGTTTTACATGTAAATTTCTAATCTACCTTGAGTTTATGTTTTGTGCATGGGGTGAGGTTTGGGTCTGGATTCACTCTCCCGCGGATGAGGCGCCAGGTTTCACAGCACCCTTTGTTGAAGAGGGCATCCTAATCTCACTTAGTGTTTATTGGGCCTTGGTAAAAAAAATCAGTTTTCAGTAGGCAGATGTTTTTATTTTTTAATTTAATCATTTTATTTGGGGCTCCTATAGCTCTAATCACAATCCATGCATCCATTCATTGTGTCCAGCACATTTGTACATTTGTTGCCCTCATCATTCTCAAGACATTTGTTTTCTACTTGAGCCCTTGGTATCAGCTCCTCATTTTTCCCCTCCCTCTTTGCTTCCCCCTCCCTCATGAACTGTTGATAATTTATAAATTGTTATTATTTTGTCATATCTTATACTGTCCGATGTCTCCCTTCACCCACTTTTCTGTTGTCTGTCCCCCTGGGAGGAGGTTATATGTAGATCATTTTATTCTGTTCCCCCTACCAACCCCACTTTCCCTCCACCTCCTCATATTGCCACTCTCACTACTGGTCCTTAAGGGTTCATTTGTCCTGGATTCCCTGCGTTTCCAGTTCCTATCTATACCAGTGTACATCCTCTTGTCTAGCCAGATTTGTAAAGTAGAATTAGGATGATGATGGGGTGGGAGACGGGGGAGCATTTAGGAGCTAGAAGAGCGTTGTATGTTACATCATTTGTACCTCATTGCTACACAGCACTCTGACTAGCTTGTCTCCTCCCCTTCTGTAAGGGGATTTCCAGTTGCCTACAGATGGGTTCTGGGTCCCCAGGCTTCACTCCCTCTCGTTCACAATGATTTGATTTTTTGTTCTTTGATGCCTGATACATTGGTATCTTGTGATCACACAGGTTGGTGTGCTTCTTCCTTGTGGGCTTTGTTGCTTCTGAGCTACATGGCCACTTGTTTACCTTCAATAGGTAGATGTTTTTATTTTTGGGTTTTCTGTCCTGTTCCATTGGTCTATGTATCTATGTTTATACCAGAACCAGGCTGTTTTCTTTACTGTGTCTGTGCAGTAGGTTTTCACGTGACGTAGTGCCAGACCACTTACTTTTTATTTACAAGGTCTTTGCTTATCCTAGACTTCCCTTTCCACATGAAGTTAGTAATCGTTTTCCCCATTTATTTCAAGAATGGTATTGGGATTTGGATCAAGAATATACTGATGTGTAGATAGATTTAGGTAGTATTGACATTTTCACAACATTGCATCTTCCTTGAGATGTTCTTCCATTTGTGTAGGTTTTTATTGGTTTCTTGTAATAAAGTTCTGTAATGTTCTTTGTATAGGTCCTTTGCTTCTTTGGTTAGATTTATTCCTAAGCATTTAACTTTTGTGTAGCTCTTTTGAATGGTATTGCTTTCTTGCTATCTTTTCCAGAATTCTTATCACTGCTGTACATGAATTCAATTGATTTCTGCTTGCTAATCTTATATCCCACTACATTACCATGCTAATCTTGTATCCCGCTACATTACTAAACTCCTCAATTATATCCAACAATCCTGATGTGGCGACTTTGGAGTCCTCTTTGCATAGGATAAGATCATCTGCAAATAACAAAAGTTTCACTTCTTTGCCCAACCATACTCTTTTAATTTCATGTTGTCTTATGGTCCCTGACCTCTTCATAATCATCAAAATCTTGTTTATTATTACATAAACCGCATTTCTTGTTCTGTGTTTTTCCTTATAGCATTGGTGATATTAAATTATCTTTGCCAGATTGACTGAGTTTGCTAAGCCTAATATTTGTCGTTATTGTTGTTGTGGTTTTGTTCTTGTTTAGTGTTGTTAAGAAAGTTTTCACTGTTTTTTATTGATGCATAAAATTCTGTAGTATGAATGTACCAGATATTTTTCCCCAAGTCATTTTATTAGGACCTAATACAGACATTACCATTCCACAAATCAATTACATCAAGCAGTATTGTACAATTACTGCCACAACTAGTTTTAAAATAATTTTTTTCTTTTTGAACTCCTTGATATTTGTTCTTTACTTTTCCATTTCCACTTTACCAGAGATCAAATTTCCATTCCTCTATAGTTGGGTTTTTAGTTGTTTTTTGTTATTTTGAAAATTGCTGCAATCAAATGCTTTGAGAGTGATTAGGGCAAAAAATGTACAGATGTGCTTTATACAATTGATGTATGTATATGTGTGGATTGTGATAAGAGTTGTATGAGCCCCTAATAAAATGTTTAAATTGCTGCAGTCAGCACAGTTGTGTGTGTGTGTGTGTGTGTATGTATTATAGCGTTAATTTATTTTAGGTAGTTACCCAGTATACAGCTTGCTGGATCATAAGGAACTTGGATTTGCGTTTGTTAAGGAAATGCCATACTTATTTCCACAATGGTTGTAATATTCTACAGTCCCATAAGCATTGTAAAAGAGTTCTTATTTCTCCACATCCTCTCCAGCACTTGATGTTTTCTTTTTTGTTGTATTTTCTCAAAAGTGTTTGTGTAAGGTGAGGTCTTGTGTTAGTCTGCGTTGACTAGAGAAACAAATTCATAGACACTCCTATGTGCATAAGAAAGAGCTTTATATAACAAGAGCAATTGAACATTGAGAAAACATCCCAGCCCAGTCTTTATCTCACTTGGTTTTGTTGTAATATCATCCTTTTTTTTTTTTTTGGTAGAAGTTATTTTTTTCTCATCTTTTCCTTTGGTTAGGTTTACTAGTGGATTTTAGTTTTGTTAATCATGGTTAATTTGGTTTTTGGAATTTACCATTCTATGGTTGATATCTAATTTTACATTATGATCTGAAAAGATGATAACTCAATGTTTTAGAAATTATTGATGCTAAAACCTCTATAAATTTAGGGGCTGAAATATAATTTATTCTGGAAAAATTTCCAGAGAAGAAATTGAAAAGAATTTTTGTTAGGTGAAGTGTTTTATATATATATGATATACGGTTAATTAATTGTGTTACTTTTTTGTATCTATGTGATCAATCTTTAATTGAGAGTGGTGTATTGAAGTCTCCTAATATTATTGTATTATGATCTATTTTTCTCTTCATTTCCATAAAAATTGCTTAATGTATTAATTATATTAATTGATTACTATATTTTTTGGCCTTTCATTTGGCTCATATTGATTATGCTTATGAGTTCTTGCTCCATTGAAGCTTTCATAATTATATAACAACATTCTTTGTCTTTCATTATATCATTAACAGTGATGTCTATTTGATTTGAGATTATTATTGCTACTCCTGCTTTCATTTGACTGCCATTAGCTTGGTATATATTTTTTCCAAGTTTTGTATTTTTTAGTCTATGTTTATTCTTATATCTAAGGTACATTTCTTGTAAGCAGCATATTACAGGTTCCTATTTTTTTCATCCATTCTGTTAGTCTGTCTTTTAACTGGAAAATTAAGTCTGTTAGTGTTGCTATTGGTTCATATGGCTTCTTTATGTCATTTTTTATATGTTTTTTTTGTGTGTGTTACTGATTTTATTTTTGATGATGAATTTTTTGTGTTCTGTTCCGGTATTTTTTATTTATTCTTCTTCTTCTTACACTTTTTGTTTTTATCTTACTCTTTGTCCTGCTAATAAGGTTTTCATCTTGTTGTTTTTTTTGTTGTTGTTGAAATTTTCATTTTTCTTTGTAAGTTGTGTAGGTTTTGGGCTTTCTAATTTTAAAGTCATTTATTGTATATTGTGAATGATTCCAATTCTTTCCCATTCAAGTACTTATTGTCTGCTCTTCCCCTCTGCTCTTATTTGTTTATTTTTTATCTGTATAGCAGAATGTTGTCTATGATTACTTGTTTTAATTTATTTGGATTTCAGAGGGGTTTAGGAGAGGAGATGGGTCAGTCAGGGTGCGATGTAGTACCGATGAAGAACACAGCTTTCCCCCAGATCCTGGATGCTTCCTCCCCCCAACTACCATGATCCAAATTCTACCTTACAGGACTTGATAGGGCAGAGAGATTGTACACTGGTGCATATGGGAGCTGGAGGCACAGGGAATCCAAGGTGGACAATACCTTCAGGACCAGGGGTGTGAGGGGCGAGGCTGGGAGAGTGGAGGGTGAGTGGGTTGGAAAGGGGGAACTGATTACAAGGATCCACATGTGACCTCCTCCCTGGGAGACGGATGGCAGAGAAGGAGGGGAAGGGAGACTCTGGATAGGTCAAGATATGACAAAATAACAATCTATAAATTATCAAGGGCTCATGAGGGATGGGGGAGCGGGGAGGGAGGGGAAAAAAGAGGACCTGATGCAAAGGGCTTAAGTGGAGAGCAAATGCTTTGAAAATGATTAGGGCAAAGAATGTACAGATGTGCTTTATTCAATTGATGTATGTATATATATGGATTGTGATAAGAGCTGTATGAGTCCCTAATAAAAGGGTAATAAAAAAAGAAATATATTAGTTAAAAAAATTTTATTTGGATTTGTTTCACTTTGACTACTGCTTCAGTAGAATGTTTTCTCCATATTAATTCCTTTTAAAAATATTTTCAGTTTGCTGTATGCTGTTATATACTTTTTAATACTTTTTGTAAAGACGGTAATGTTTTCATAAATTCCTTTAGTTTTTCCTTATCCCCTCATAATTGAGGGGATACTTTTAATGAATATTGAATTCTTGATTGACAATTTTTTTCTTGCAGCATAACTATCAATCTATTGCCTTCCTGCATGAATGGTTTCTGTGGGAAAATCTAAGTTATGTGGATTGCTTGGCCTTAGTATAAAATTGCTGGGTTTTTGCTATGCAACTTTCCAGATTGTCTCCTTAACACTGATAGTAGGAAGGTTGATTACTAAATGTTGAGGTGATTTCCTTTCAGGGTCAATTCTGTTTGGAGTTTTATGGACTTCCTACATAGTTATTTTATGTTCTGACATGATATAATGAAGTTCTCCCTGATATCCCATCCACGATTTTCTCAGTAGATGTTATTTCTTCTTTTTGTTCTGAGACATTTTTCAGGCGTATATTATTCCTATTGATGCTTTCCCATAGTATTTGTAGATTATCTACAGTGGTTTTATTTGGTCATTTTTGCAGGTAACTCTTATGTTTTGTTCCAGAGAGGTGTATCTTGAAGATCACGGATTCTTGTTTCCAATATTTGCATCTTGTTATTTGTTCTTTCACAATGTTATTAAGTTCTAATGTTTTGGTGTCTCTGTTTGAAGTTATATTAGTTCTAATTTTTAATTCATTTTCCCAGCGTGTTCTTTTAAGGTACATCTAAGGTCATTGATTGTGGCACGTGTATCCTAGCTCTCTAGTTTTTCCTCCAGTCACTTAAAGTCACTGGAGACTACCAATGTCCTCTCCACTTGTGGTGTGTCTTTCCCCCTCCAGGAGCTGCTGCAGACCTACACCTGTGTGTTACGTAGTTACTTGTAGTGTTTTCTCCTGTTTCTGCAAGTGTTTGGAAATTGACTGCGGCTTCCAAGGTAGCTTTATTATTAGTTAATTTGTTTCTTATGTTTGACCCGAATACAGAGTTCAACACACACCTCCTGCAGCAGTGCGGAGTAGATAGTAGATAGGGAAAGCCAGGTCCCTCCACACAAGCCTCACCTCTACAGATGCGGAGTTCAGCAAACAATTCAATACGAGCTCAGTCAAAGATTGGTCTGCAGGCTGATTCCCAACTCACCATGAGTAACTGCCAATGGCTGATCAAATCAGCGTCTTTAGAGGAGAGAAGAGCGTAATTAGAATATTTATCAAAACCATCGCCTGCTGTGGGGCCTGTGGGGATAGAGCCCAATTAATATGGATAGGCAGGTGTTAGTAGTCTGAGACCTGGGTCCAAGGGCCAACGCCACCACACAAGCTTTGTTGAGAGAGGAACTGAGAGTGACCCTGACTTTGTGGCCTTGTTTCTTCAAAAGTTGGTGGCTTTAAATAATATTGAATTATTTTCTCCCAGTTCAGCAAACTCAGATTTCAAATTCAGTATGCCACTTTTAAGGGAGAGCATATTTTATCTTATTTGGATTAAAAGTATTATCTCTTTCAGATTCTCTTCCTAATTCCTTCAATTTTTTTAGTATATATTTGCTTCTTGCTACTAAGTCTAATCTGCTTCTTAAATCCCAAAGTGTTAGGCAGAAAACACACCCTATCATTAAAATAATAAAGGAAGCAGATTCCAAAATGAGACTTTACCCTAAAGTATAAAGGTAAGGATTTAAAACAGATTTGGGAGGGATAAAATTCAGTACATAATAAGTGTAAAAACTTTGCCATAAATGCAACTGGCTGAAGATTAATAAATATACTTCAAACAATGAACACAAAGTCAGTGCTATTTCATGAGTTTGTTTTTCTTCTGAACCTATTCAAATTACAGGCCAAATCAATGTTTGCAGTAAACCCCTAAGGTAGTAATGCTCATAGTGTTAAGGATAACCATTATAGTGCCTGGGAAATTATTGATATTGTATTAGAGCTTACATTTGAGCGCCAGGCTTGAGTTTACAATCTGAGTACTAGGTTTGTGGAAAGCTACAGTTTATGGTAAGAGCCTAAAATCTATTTTGAGCCTCCCTAATCTCCATCCTCTCCTGAATTCTTTCAGACCACTGGCTGGAAATCTTCTTGCCTAAGGCAGCCAGCCCGAGGAGGGGTGTTCATGCTCTCAGGGATTTGGACAACTGTGCTTTTAATGGAAATTGGGTACTGGAATCACACACCATGAACTACACCCCAGTCAAGGTGGTTAGAAGGCCCTAAAGCAACCTTGTAATCATTTCTAACCTGCAATAGCATAAGATGTATAGTCCCTTTCCTGCTTCTATAAAGCTCCTGCAGCTGTGGATTGATCTGTCAACAATCATGATTATGACATCTACTTTGTTCTCTATGTCCTATTTGTTTAGACATGAAACTGAGAATCGCGGACACCATTATGGCCTAATGCTGCTGGCCTACCTTATCCAGATTATTTGTCATTTTCATCTTTAAGACGTAATAAATGGGTCTCTACAGTATGCTTGAACTTAGAATCTCTTTTCTTCCTAAAATACTACTCTGAATTTCTATTTTTATTATAATAGATAAAAAGCTCTTTCAGAATGTTCATAAGAGACAGATGTATATGTTTATTTTAAGGGATGGTTTTCATTTTTTGTGCCTAGTGAAATACTTTGAAATACATTTAGAAGAAATTAACATTTTTAAAACTACAATGTAATTGCTACATCCAGTTTTTAAGTATTGAATTGCACCTCAAAATCAGAGTGAATTTAAAGGCAGAGGCCAATGCAAGAAGTTCACATTCGATTAAGAAAAGAAGATGCATTTCAGGTACCACCTGCAAATCATGTCCTCACCTCTCGGTGTTGAATTGGTCAAGCCACATGCACACTTTCCATGTGAAATGTCAAATAGGCTCTGCTATGGATCTTGATTTGTCACAAAGGAGCCACATTTTAGACAAATAAAAATGATCAAAATCTTACAGCAGGCAAATTATGCTAACGTCTGGTAACAAATCATTCTTGACAGTTCAATAATATACTTCTTAATACATAACTATTAATATTATAAACAGCACAAGGCAAACATTATAGCAGTTGACTAACATATTCTCTGAAGTGACAAAAGGAATATACTGCTTTTTTTTTCACTGCTTATTTTAATGTGTAAGAAATGTCATCTTTTCACTTCTGAGCTTTTAAGTGGATTAGAAATGAATAACCATAAACATAGATGCTACAAGCTAATAAGCAAATTAAAATCTTCTTAATTTAAAATGACATGGTAATATATTTATAGTATGTGAAGAGACTATGTGAAATTGAAAATGAATTAATAAAAGCAACATACTATCTCAACATACTGTCACTGATTCTGTGATATTACCAATTAGATAGGGCAATATTATTTTATTGATTAAGTTGACAAACAGTTATACGAAGTCAAAGTTCTAATGAGTGGCACTTCAGCAACAAGTGAATTCTAAACTCTAGCAAGAAAGTAAGTATGTATTCAAATGTCTGGTATTATGGATAGGTTTTATCTACTGCCACTGAATTTCTGCGGGAAGAAAATTTTACAATCATTATTTTTATACAGTGATCTTTTCTGCCTTACCTTTATTTCATTAACTTGTATGTTATGAGTGAGTGAGCAAGCAAGTAAGAGATAACTTACTTCTTTATGGATCTTATCTTCTTTTAAAAACAGTTTTATTAGCCCTTCATCCACATGTCATACATTCAATAATTCAATCATATCACAAATCTTCTCCAAAAGGGAGTGAACCCATCAAGATAAAAACGGTATTGAGACATGGTCTCCTGGATGGGGTTCATGTTCTGTAAATCGCTGCACTGGTTATTGTTGCTGTTAAGTGCCAGCCAGTCATTTCTGACATTGGCAGCCATATGCCAACACGAAGGAACAGGCCCTATTCTGTGCCAGCCTCACCACTGTTGCTCTGCTCAAGCTGTGCTTGTGCCCATGGTGGCAATCCAGCTCCTTGAGCGTCTTTCTCTTTCTCGCTCCCTTACTGGGCATAATTGAGCAGTTTTATACAGTTTGAGAAAAAAGCATTTGTATAGTATAGCCATTTCTATCTCTGAAAGTGAAACTGTTCTTGACTCAGATTTAGTTTCGTCACCAGTCCCTTCCAAAAGTTGTTTTGGTGAGTAATCACTGAAATAATTGTGAGTCAACCAGAAACTCTTTTAATTTAACGTGTTAAATGATAAAAGTAGAAAAGAGTAAACATTTATATGCATATGGATATACAATAGGTAGATCATAGATAAATGGTCATATAATAAATAAAAAGATAGAAGATAAACAAATGACAACTCTTCTTGGTAAAATTTAATTTTGAATTGTATGAGATGTGAAGTCCTAATAAAACTGTTAAAAAAAAGAAGATAAACAAATGAATTTTTTCTGAGTGTATGTGTGCAGAGTACTTCACCGGAAGCATGTAATTAATCAAAGTATTGTATCTTATCTATGCATTTTAATACAGGAGAAAATTATAAATAGCAATATAATACCAAAGATTACGTGAATTAAAATGGGTTTCTACATTGATAAGAAATCCGAGGCATAGAACAACATTTCTAAAATAATATTTGTAAAATAAACTCTCTTAATAAAGATTTATTTTTAGGAATTTTTCATATTTTAATTGTTTCATGGTTATATTCAAGACTATAGAGCTGGTGATCTTAAAAATAATCAAAGGTTGAGAATTCAGATGATTTACCACTTTTATAGATAATTTATAGATGGTTTTGCACTTCTCTACTAACCAAACCTCAATTCACTTTCAAATACGTGAAGTGTTATTTGAAGTATACAGTAGCCTCTTAATGAAATTCTCAAGATCTTATATTTTAAATGTTTTAGAGCTTGAAATCTTAGACTTGGTAAGAATATCAGAGTAACTCTGGTATATTTTCATATTTTCTAAGCTAAAATGAAACTACATGATTAAGAAAAAGAAGATGGATTTAGCACCCAAAATATTTCCACATTGCAACCACAGGTGCACATGTACTGTATGAAATGTCCTATTAAAATATTGTATTTTTCACTTTTGCAAGAGATGTTCATTTGAGATTAAGTGCAATTTTGTTAGTGGCAGTTTCTGATTTTTCACACTTACAGTTCTTGATGTTTTCCCCTTCTTCATACAATTTAGAACTGCAAAGGAAAACTTAAAGGTAACATACTTTCCTTGGCAAAAATCCAGCTTAATAGAATTAGCGAATCCTTAAAGTTTGCATTTAATACTAAAAATAACTATCAGACCACAGAACCAGGTTATGGAATTTAATTATATTTTATACAAAATGCATTTAAATTGACTGTTTATGCTGTATACCATCCCACTTTCACTGTAAGTTCTTTTCTTTAGGAGGTCATTTAATTAAGTTGTTCACTGTTGGATATAGTCTGCTGCTTCCAATGCAAGGACAATGGGAACATATTGCTGAAACAAAGAAACATCATTGTTATAAAGGAAATAGCAAGCTTTATGAAACGTGTGCAGTGCCATTCTCATGGAGGCTTAGAATATTCTCTTGCTACATTTTGCTATTCGATCTTTGCTCGGGTCTGATAAAACTATATGATGCAGTTTGCTTTGCTGGCCCTAATTATTCATTGCCTCTTGTATTTAAGACCTTTGCCATGTAATTTTTAAAATTTTAAATGTAAATACATTCATTGTGGATTCAATTATGCTTCTTGGCTTTGCTCTTAGCTAAGTGACTCTCTTATATCAATGGAATAAGAAAGACATGGTGTTGAACCAGTTTGGAACTTACACTACAAGAGAAGTCCTTTGTAAATATTTACGGTCATATACCTCTACTTTTTTTTGTATAAGTAATGCATACTCCCTACTTTTCTAGCCTCCCTGGTGGTAATCCAGAGTAAATATTAACTTGGGGTAAATGCTAACTGTCAGAAGTTTGTCATACCTGAAATGTCTACTAGAGAGATTAAAATGAGTCATTTCTTAAGAATTACAGGCCTACAATATAAAGCATCAAATTTTTTGCAAGACAATGGATACAGAATTACTGACATAATTAGACTGCCTGGGAGGCTAGTCATGGATATGTGTTGTAGACCTGTCGTAACCAAGATTTCAGAGCCAGACCTACGTGTTATTGATGTTGTGGTGTGCCATCAATCTGAAGAGCTGTGATGAGGTTGTAAATTAAGCATCAGAATACTAACCACATGGGCAGCAGTTCAAATTCACGAAAGAGTCCCCGAGAGAAAGATGAGAATGTCTGCTTGTGCAGAGATTGTGTAGCCTATGGAACCCCGAGAGTAGTGCTGTGCTTGTGGACCTATCCTAATTGAAGCCGGGTCCAGTAGGGTCGCGAGGAGCCTGAAGCTACTAAATAGTGGTGGGCGCTTTTGGATTTGGTCAAGTTAAATTGGATTTACAGAAACCCTATTTGATAGAGTAGAATTGCTCAGCAAAGTTTATTAGGTTTCCATATTTACAGGAGCAAATTGTCAGACAAGTTCTCTATAGATCTCAAGTTCTTTCTTTAAAAAATCATTTTTGGGGGGCTCTTACGGCTCTCTTTGTTGTTTTAAATCATTTTATTGGGAGCGCCTACAATTCTTATCACAATCCATACATACATCCATTGTGTCAAGCACATTTGTACATTCGTTGCCATCATCATTCTCAAAACATTTGCTTTCTACTTAAGCCCTTCTTATCAGCTCCTTATTTTCCCCACCCTCTCCGCTCCCCCTCCCTCATGAATCCTTGATAATTTATAAATTATTATTATTATTTTGTCTTGTCTTACACAGTCTCATGTCTCCCTTAATGCGCTTTTCTGTTATCTGTCCCCTAGGGAGGTTAAGTGTAGATCCTTCTAATCTGTTCCCCGTTTCTACTCCGCTTTCCCTCCACCTCCTGGATTGCTGCTCTCACTACTGGTCCTGAAGGGTTCATCTGTCCTGGATTACCTGTGTTTCTGGTTCCTGTCTGTATCAGTGTACATCCTCTGGTCTAGCTGGATTTTTAAGGTAGAATTGGGATCACGATAGTGTGGGGAGGAAGCATTTAAGAACTAGAGGAATATTGTATGTTTCATCATTGATACATTGCACTCTGACTGTCTCCTCTCCTCCCTGATACCCTTCTGTAAGGGGATGTTAAGTTGTCTACAGATTGGCTTTGGGTCCCCACTCCACACTTCCCTCATTGTCAATGATATGAGTTTTTCTTCTTTGATGCCTTATACCTGCCTGATCTCTTTGACACCTCTTGATCACACAGGCTGGGATGCTTCTTCCATGTGGGCTTTGTTTCTTCTGAGCTAGATGGCCTCTTTCAAGGATTTAAAACCCCAGATGCTATATCTTTTGATAGCTGGCATCTTCCGCTTTCTTCACCACATTTGCTTATGCACGTTTGTCTTCAGCAATCATGTCAAGAAGGTGAGCATCATGGAATGCCAGGTTAATAGAACAAAGTGTTTTTGCATTGAGAGAATACTTGAGTGGAGGCCCAATGTCCATCTGTGACCTTAATACTAAACCTATAAATAAATGCACATATATCTATTTCCCCATCATCACATATAAATATATTTACATATGTACATGCCCATAATTAGACCTTACACCTCTTCTAACAATCCACACACAAATTTTGTCAAGCACATTTGTATATATGCTGCCATCATTTTCTACTTGAGCCCTTGGTATAAGCTCCTTTTTTTAATTCAATGATTTTTTGCTGTGTATAATTCTTGACATTGATTGCAATCTGCATGCTGTACAGCCCCCGCCACTATCCTTATCCAATGTATTTTACCACTAGTGACACAAACTCAGTGTCCCCTGAACAGTACCTGCCCCTTCTTCCCTCCTTCTGGCCCTGTAATCACTAATATGTTTTGGTTTCTGTATATTTGCCTGTTTCGTATAGGCGACATCAGGGAGTGTTTTTTTTTTCTTCCGGTTTGGGTGACTGTCATTTAGTTCAGTATCTGGGTTTAGCATTTTATATTGTAATAGCTAGAGGATGGTCTTTCTGGGACTTCATGGAACTAGGCTTCTCTGAGTCCAGTGCCCTTACACATCTCCACACCTCCAGAAGCCTCATGCTTATGACAGGGGATTGTTCTAGGTGGTTGGGCAGGTAGGGGTTCATTTGAGCTTCACATCACCTCACCCGTTGTCATGGAGTCAATTCCGACTCTTCATCCCCTCCAAGGTCATGGAGATGCTTATGAGTAGGGCTGTACTCCATAGGGTTTGCTTTTGTAATCACTTTGTTGGGGGCTCCTACAGCTCTTATCACAATCCATATATCCATTCATGTGTAAAGCACTTTTGTACATGTGTTGCCATCATCATTCTCAAAACATTTTATTTCTCCTTGGGTCCTTGGTATCAGCTCCTCATTTCCCCCCCTCCCTCTTGCACACTCCTTCCCTCAGGAACCCTTGATAATCAAATTCTTATTGGTATATGTTTCTGAAATTTGTAGCTTTTTTCTTGGCAACATTAGTTAATGAATATAACTGATATTTGAAGGTTTGAATGACATATTAACTATGTCACTTAGAAGAGTCATTTTGCTTTTTGAACATGAGATGTAACATCATATATATCTCTTATCCATCTTTTACCATTCAATAGCTAAGTAGTTAATTTAATCATTCCATAGTAAGCAGCCAAACCCTATTCTAGGCAAAGAGTATCCATCTGATAAAGGAAGAGAAAATATACCAGGCTTCATAGAGCTTATATTCTTCTTCAGGAAGATAAGCAATTGATACAATCAATAATTTCATAAAATTTTAGAGGGTGTTGGATATTGTACAATGAAACACATCAATGCAATGGGGAAAAACATGTAGAAATAGAGATGATATCCTTTTTATGTCAGGGGCTTTAGCACATTCGTTATAGCTATGTTAAAGGCCTGGTGGTGCTCTAGGGGCTACAGTTTTAGTGATACCCCACTCCTTTATTGGTTTTACCTCTAATAATAACTACAGATCTCAGGGCCAAGAACCAAAGATGGTCTCTAGTGGCTCTCATGTGGGGTTTGTGGGTGGGTACTCATTGTGAAATAAACCCCAAGTATTATTCATAGAAAAACATCTATTCTCCAAGAGGAAAAGACTTAAGAAAATCTGGGGAAATTTCAATGTATTCAAATCTATCTTCCCATAAATTTCTTCTCTCAAAAATGGGAAGAGTACAGAGGTAGTAAGAACTAAGGACCACTTGTGATGCTCACAATGCAGGGACACAGACTAAGCAAATGAGATTTAATCATAAAATTATAGAATGCTTATGTTCTTCTACACTCTACCATCACAACAAGAGGATTCTACTATAAAAATGATTTCTCACAAATGGAAGTTAAAAGAGGTAGACTCTCCCCAAGAAAGAGTTCTTACGAAGCCAAAACATAGCAAAAGCAAGGACACTAGAGCCAACTGACGTTGTTGGCGTCTACAGTTATAGGAAAGATTAAGCTTAGCCCGATTCCTAACCAGTTTATCATAAACGTGACGCTAAAAGTTCTTTACCTTGAGTTTTATTACTCATTACATAATAACCACCTTTGGACAGAAAAAAAAATCACAGGGAAATAAAATCCAACAACACAAAACACTATCCAAAGAGATAAAGAAAACACTAAAACCAAACTTAGATATGACAAAGATTTTATTATGGTTGTATAAAATAAATCAACCCCAGGGCCATTGAGTCAGTTCTGACTCTTAGCAATTTTATAGAACAAAGAAGAAATGCTGTTTAGGTGGCCAAGATTTTAAAGCTTTTAGGAGGCCAGCAGCCTCATCCTTCTCCCAAAGAATGCCTGGTGGATTTGAATCACAAACCTTGATCTCAGAAGCCCCACACTTCTTCCAAAGCACCACCATGACTTTAATATAACTATAACTAATATGCCTGATATAAAAAGGCAACAACATGCTATAATATCTGATGACTAATGACAAAATCAAAAGGAAGTAGCAGACAATTTTTAAAATAGTTAAAATGCTTAACATATCTAAGGAAAGGATTGTTATGCTTGAAGATAGTTCCATAGAAACCTAATTTAAAAAGAAAACCAAAAGAACATCTCAAAACTGTAGGACAATTTCAAAAAGGACAACATGCATGCCACGAATAGGTAAGCTTTAGAAGGAGGAGAACAGGAAGCAAAACAAAAAATAATTTTTGGAAAAAGAATTTTCCAAATTATTCACATATCCACGGAGCTAGAGAAGACTAAGCAAAATAAGAACCAAGTACCAATTATGGAATTGTCTCAACAACTAACATCAACAATAGCATGTCTATATGGAAAAAATTGGTTCTTATTTTGCTCCTATCTTGTTCCATAACTCAAGATGGCATTGATCTCTTGTAGGCATTTTCTATTCAAACTTTAGTAAACCAGACACAAAGATATTTTTTTTAATTTGGGGAAAGCGGATCAAAATACAGAAAATAAAAACTTCTATAGAAGAACAGGGATAGAATTACATCAGATATCAGAACTCAGGCAAGCAATAGAAAAGAGTGATAAGATAATCTTGAAAAATAATCAATAATATATAATTTTGTATACAGTCATTTCAGCCTGAAGTACAAAGGGGCTTTTCAGGACCTTTACTCTGATGCACTTGTGCTTAAAGTAAAGTGCAGTTTATTTAGATGCTTCCAATATGACCTATGAAGAATGTTGCACACCCCAAGAAGACAAAAAATCTAAATTGCAGGTGCTACAGCAGTAAGGTCTGGACAGAAACGCAGTAGAAAATGCATGGTTAGGAACATAACACAAGGCAGTGCTTCCACTAGGGGTCTGTCTAGGTAAGTAAAGGTAAGCATTTTCTTCAAGTTCAGGTTGCTCCCCCTGCTTTAGCTACCAACTGAACTGAAATCTCCTTCTCAGACAGACACATTTCCTCACCGCACTCAATCTTGAATTTCCATTCAAATGCACCAAATACCGTTGCAGAAGTGTATTGAGTTGGGTGGCTGTGGAGCAGTGCTATGTGGCAGTATCTATTTGGTCCCTAAATGACAAACTGGCCATGGCTGAGATGAGCCTTCCTCTGCAGAAGTGGTTTCAATATGCACAAATAAGTGAATAACAGATAATAAGCATTAAACAGACACATGATCTCATTGCTTGGGAGACTAGGTTAACAGATTACATGAGCCAGATACCTGTCATTTCTTGGTATCCTTCTAGTGGTATAATGGTGTCCTGACCCCAGACAATAACTGTGCTTTGGTGTTTGGCTACATTTGATCTAACTCAGTGGTATAGTATTTACACGTTGGTTGGGATCCACATGGCTGGCAAGTCAGAACCGCAGACAGCTCTCCGGGACAAAGATGAGGCTTTCTTCTCCAATAAAACAGCCGCAATCTCAGAAACCCATTGGAAGCGGTGGGGTGTCACAATGAGTCAGCATTGACTCCATGGGAGAGACGGAGGATGAGAGAGAGTGAGAGAGAGAGCGAGACCCTTTGACCAGCACAATAGTTTCTTTCTCCAGCCATGGTGCTTCATAATCTTATTAATGTTTTTCAGTAATGCATTGCATTTCATTGTGTGCATGCTAAAAAATAGTTCCGTTAGCCTGTCTTCAATTGATGGGCTTTGGGGCTGTTTTCCACCTCTTGCCTTTGTAAACACTGCTGTGAGGAACATGAGAGAGCACGTGTTTGTCCATTTGGTGCCTCTCACGTCATTGAAGTTCATACCCGAAAGAGGCATTGCTGGGACATAGTGGGTTTCTATTACCATGTGTTTTAGGTCGCACAATTTCCCTTTCCACAGGGATACTACATATTTATAAACCTAGCAGCAATATATGAGAAATCTCAGCATCTTCTCGCCTTTGTTGTTTTGTTTTGTTTTTGAATTGAACTGTCATTTTGGTGTAAGATGATATCACTTGTTTTGATTTGTAGCTCCTGGATGTCCAATGATCTTGAGCATGTTGGCTATACCTATGTACATGCTCCTGTCTAGGATAGATTGGGAGGTGTCATTGAGGTCGCAATAGTGGGGGTTGGGGGAATAGGGGGTGAGGAGGCCTCCAGGGATCAGAGGTATATTTTGTGCCCATTAGTACTCTACTGCACCTTGATTGAATCACCCCCTTCCTGCAACCCCTCTTTGGGGGTATGCTCCATTGTCCACAGATGGACTTTGGGTCTCTGCTCCAACCCCACTCCATTCTCACCAATGCATTTTTTGTTTATATATTTACCATTTGTTGTGAATCTTATGATACCCATTGCCCAATCTTGATGACACTTGAAAATTGTATTGGCTGGTGTCCTTCTTCCAAGTTGGCTTGTTGATTCACTGTTTGATGGCCGCTTGTTTAACTTCAAGCCTTTAAGATCCCAGACACTGCATCTTTCAATACCTTCCATAATTATCAAAAATATTAAATTAATTTTTCCACTTTGTAAAGGATGAAGTGAAAATATGGGTCATGACTGCCTTGTACTTATGTGTTTCTTTGTGTACTATTGGCATTTTCACAATATTAAACCTTCTTATCATTGAACATGTGATATTCCGCCATTTGTATAAATCTCTTTTGTTCCTTGTAGTATTGAACTATAGTTTTATTTATACAAGTTTTTTGTTTCTTTAGATAGGCTTAATCACAAGTATTTCATCTTTTGTATGGTTTTTGTAAAGAATATTGCTTTCTTTTTAAAAAGTTTTATTGACATATAATTCACATATACAATTCAATAATTCAATCATATTAAAACAAACTGTGCCATTATCACTACAATCAATTTTAAAACATTTTCTTCTTTTTTTTAGCCATTTTCTTCTTTTATAGCTCATTGTTATTAGCTCCCCATTTCTTTGCAAAGTCCCTGGCCATTCCAGAAGAAATATTAATCCAGCTATTATCTTTATAGATTTAATATAGAATCCACAACTATCTTGGATTTCATATACAGAAAATCATTAAAAGTAAAATCAAAAGAAGGCAAACAACAACGAGAAAAATTGCCAATGAAAAGAAAGTGGAAAATATGAAAACTAGACCAATTTTTAAAAATAGATCAGAGGGGCGCTCGAGGGATAAGTTGTTAAATTTAACCTAGCTATGTCTGCATCAGTCCCCTTTCTAATGCACTGTCTGATAGTAAGGCTGTTCACCTCCCTGGTCTATGATCAGATTGGATTCACCAGATTTAATCCAAGTATGGACCCTGCATACGAATATTTGGCTTTCACTGTCATCTATAGCCTTCTACAAATGGGGTGCTCATAATTCAAGTTAACATCTGGTCTTGGATTTTATTCTTTACAATCCTTGCATCACACAAATGGATGTGTCTCTCCCATGTGGACTTAGCTATAACCTCACTTCTATAGCTGCTTGCTTTGACTCAAGCCTTTAAGACTTCAGGGCTGTTCTTTCTGAGAAGTGGGAACCATCTGATTTCATCATCACACATTGCTATAGCACCCATATATTCAGTGATCTCTCACAGGGTTAGTATTGCATGAAGCTTAAGAACTAATTATTCATAGAGTAGATCTAAAATTAGGCGCAAGCTAAAAATCCACTAATGTATCTACGGCTTATAAATGTCTCTAGTTCACTTTGGTGACATGATTATCCTTTTATTGGGAAGCATTATAAATCATCCCCAAAGACACATGTCGATTCTACTGATAGCATCATTCACTTAAACAATGATGTAACTTAGCACATTGTTGAGTAAATGGAAGTATATATGCATAGGCAACTTTTTAGAGCAGAATACACAGATTGTTGACTTGTACAGATTAAGAACTTCAGTGACTGGATACTATTTATAAAACAAAGAAGGTTTGAGATAGGGAACGACTTTCAATAACACTCATTCACAAAGGCAAAACCCTGCCTGCAAGACTATTATACATGTAGAAGTTGTTTAATTGGAGAAGGGTTTCTTGGTTTAGTTTGCCACAATTAAAAATAATAATTACACAAATATGAATGAGTACAAGGAAGAAGGAAATGTTCTAAAAAGTTGTGATAACTGCACACCTTTTCTTGATCTAATTGAACTGTTGAATTGTGGGATATGTGGGTGAAGTGCTCATAAAACGTGTTTTTTTTAAAACAAAGACAGCATGAAAATAACAAATAAATAGTCATCCTGTATACCCTCACTCAAGAGATCAGAACCAAAGATGGTATTGATTTCTTGATATCTGTTTCAGAGAAGTATTTGCTAGTACACAGGGATCTAATTCATTGCTGCTTGTTATTCTGCCACATACCATATCTATTCATGATTTCCAGTGATCTTTTGGTGGAATCATAAAAATCATATCAACTGTAAATAGTGAGAGTTTTGCTTCTTTTCCCAATTTATCTTCCTTTTATTTCTTTTGTTCTTTATATTGTCTAATCAGTCTAAATTTCTATTAAGATGGTGTGCTTTTGGTGTGTGTGTGTTTCCCTCTTTTTCTTAGATCATTTTATTGGGGCTCTTACAGCTCTTATCACCATGCATGCATACATCCTCGTGCTTTGATTTTTGAATGCTGCTGCCATGAGCGTTGATAGAGGATCCAAAGAAAATTAGATCCTTGATAACCTCAATTTCTTTCTCTGTTTCATGAAGCTGTCTTTTGGTCCAGGTATGAGGATGCTTTTCTTTATATTGACTTGGAATTTATACTAAATGATGGTCTTTGATCTTCATCAATAAATGCCTAAGTTATCTTCACTTTCAGCCAGCAAGGGTTTTTTTTTTAAATCAGTTTGACAGATTGTTATTAAGCATCAATCCTGATGCTGCATTTTTCTACATAGAGTATAGCTTCTCATATATCTGCTCAGCATACAGATTGCATTAATCTAGTGAAACAGGTACAATCCTAGAGCATGACTTTTCTAATGGTAAATGAGGCAGTGCTTTCTTATTTTATTTGGTCCATGTACATGTTCTGTAGGAGCACCATGAAGTGTCCCAGAACTTCTATTCTTCACAATGTGATCCATCACTTTTTATAATCCACACAGTAGAATATCTCTAAATAGTCAATGAAACACATGCAAATATCTTTCTGGTATTCTCTGCTTCTAGCCAACATCCATGTAACATTGTCAATGTTATCCATGTACCTTGTGAATCAGGCTTAAATTTCTGAAAGCTTAATTAATGGTTCACTGCTGCAACTATTTGCAAATTATCTTCACAAGAAATGTACTTGAACAATACTATTAATAAGATGGTTTGACAATTTATTATTTCATAATTATATTAGGTCACCTTTCTTTGGAATTAGTGCATAAGTAGAACTCTTCCAATGAACTGGCCAGGTGGTTGTCTTCCAAATTTCTTGCCATAAATCAGTAAATCATTCCAAGGTCATCAGTTTGTTGAAACATCACAATCAGTATTCCATTAATTCCAGAAATGTGATTTTGTTAATACCTTCAGTTCCACTTGATTTTCTTTCAATATCATTGGTTCTTGATCATATGCTAATAAGACTATAAATAATGATACTATGCCATTATTGGTTCATTAATCCTAATGAATGTGTCCTACTAATGTGAAATATTTGTGGCATATACAATTGATATGTGTGAGTTTTCTGGTAAATATAAATGGTTCTGAAATGTAATGGTGATTTAAAAATAAGTAAATAAACAACTGAAGGAAGTCTTTTGTATGTGGATATCTGTCGGAAGAATATTTCAGTTAGATTCATGAGCCAGTGCAAACAATATATAGTTGAAACATGTTATTGAGACATAGTAGACAAACAAATAAAGAACAACAACCACAAAATAGTGTAGTTGATGTGGGATGAGCATGAAAGGGAAAATTCGGATGTCTGATAAGAAACAGAAAAGGGAAGTAAACATTGGCTTAAAATGATTATTCCTCTTTTTTTAACAATTTATTAGGGGCTCATACAACTCTTATCACAGTTCATACTTATACATACATCAATTGTATAAAGCACATCTGTACAGTCTTTGCCCTAATCATTTTTTTCTCCTCTTTTCTTTTTTTACATTTTATTAGGGACTCATACAACTCTTATCACAATCCATACATATACATACATCAATTGTATAAAGCACATCCATACATTCCCTGCACCAATCATTCTCAGATTATTCCTCTTATTTACACAATATTTTAATATCGCAAAACTCACAAATTCACAGTTGTTAAAATCGTGTCATCAATTTTATCAATTTCATTGACGTACAATTCACATAGCACACAGCTCAATAATTCAGTACTATCAATTATACTTCTTTAGAAAAATTTGAGGAATTTAGATTTTGCTCTAATCATAATTGTGTGTTTTAAAATAGTAGGTTTAAAAACTGTTCATGTATATTTTGTTTGGAATAAATTAAAAAGAAGGAAAAGAAGAAAGAGTGGAAACTGAAAAGTTACTTTCCAGAGGTGAGTTGGTAATATTTCCAGTGGGAAAAAAGTAAGGAATGTTTGACTTAGTATATATGTAGGTTCTAGAGATTGTTCTGATTAGTGTTAGTGTGAGAAAGCTACATCAAGTAATACTATAAGAGACAAGGAAGAAGACTGAACACAATATAGCTGGAGAAGACTTGGTGGAAAGATAGTGTGCTGCACTTGGACCTATGTGATTGAGATGTGTATTAGCAGTTAAGTGGGAGATATGAACGCTGTTGCAATGTTATCCCACCATTAGGCTGGCAGCTGCTATGATTGCGCCTGGATTGCTGTGATGTAGAAAGCTATGCCACTGATATTTCAAATACCAGCATTGCCACCGGTAGTGGATCAGTTTTATCACAGCTCACAGTCTAAGATATACTAGGAGGAAGTGCTTCACAAACTACTTGTAAAAAATGACTAGTGAAAACTGTATGAATAACACAAAACTCTACAAGTCCCAGAGCTGCCATTGGAGTCGTCGCTGTGATGGACAATTTTGAGATCAGCAACATGCACATGAAGTTGGGGACAACCCTGAAGATCAAGGGCAAAATAGACAATGAGGCCCATTGCTTCTAGACCTGCTTTGCCAAGCTGCTGGTGTGCACATCGCTTGAGCTTGAGGCTGGTGGATCCCGTCATCTTGCATTGCTTGAGCTCTATATCTCACTCAGGCCTGCTTTGCTAAGCTCCTGAGCTACTGACTGTTGGTAACCCACCCTGCTGTTTGCTGCCTGTGGGTGGAATCTACCTGCATTGCCTGAGGGAAGACTCAGCTGTCTGTTTCCTTGACCTTGGACCCTGCAGCCCTCCTGAGTTGAAGGATTTCCAGTGTCTTAAACTGCTCCATGGAAAAGTAGTTAATCTATTATGATATCTATCTATCTATCTATCTATCTATCTATCTATCTATCTATCTATCTATCCATCCTTAAGAGTCCTGGTTTTGTTCTCTAGAGAACCCTGCCTAACACAGGAGGTCTGGGTGCTTGTCAACACATTCCACTAACACAAGTCAAAGGAAATGGTTGATAGCATGTGTGTATCATTTATGACTCCTTGTGATTAGTTTATTTCAGTTGGTCCTGCCTCTTGGTGGCCCAGGCACAATGGAAACAGATGGGTACACTGGTCCTGTGATGGCCCTAAGTCATGGCGTTGGACCAGCCTGTCATGGGTAAACATGTAAACAAGGAGAACCAACTGGGTCACCTGAATGAATGGTGAGGCCCAGCTTCATACTTAAACCAAACCCACTGCCATCAGAACTCTGCACCCCATACAGGGTTGCTGAGGCTTGGCCAATCTGTACTGGACCTGACAGGCTCACCTTCCTCCAGAGGAAGGGCTATCAGTCACCCCACAACAGAAACCCCAGTCAGCACAAGGCTGGAGAGACACTTGAAGGAAGAGGCAGTAACTTTCCTCCCTTGGGAGTCCATGGGACCTAATGCCACCATGTACACATAGCATAAAATGACCTCATGAAACCCCCCTCCCTGCGGGGTGCACCCTGTGGTGTGGGAAAGGGCCTTCCCAGGAATGGGTTTGGGTTTGCAGTCTTAATGTCTTCCACCTGCGTGAATCACCAGCACAGGTGTGTCCATTCGAGATGAGGCCTGGGCCTTTCTGTGTTCTTGGCTAGACTCCTGGAGCCTGTTTAGCAGGGAGTGAAGTGCCATGGTCACCTAATCCTGGGCACTTGGGGACAAAGGACCTAACCACAGCTCCCAAATCCGTCACCACTGAGGTGCTACACAAGTGCTTTCTGAGTGGACACAGCCCTTTGACACAGGGGACCGTGGCCTCATTGATTTATTCTAGTGCCTTGCTGCCCGGGCTGGGGGAGAAGTGTGGGGAGAACAATGGGAGGATAGGGTAGGACCTTCAGCATCAGTTCTTGAGGGCGCTGGAGGTCCAGATGTGGTAGTTACATAACCTGGTGTCAACTTGAGAATATTAAGAGTGAAGGGATGGGATCTAGTCTGTCAATCAGATCACAGCTTGATGACCTCATTTGGAGGCACCATGGAGATAAAGAGCTCTCTGAAGACCAGACACACTCCCTCTGCTACAAATTCCTGTTGATAGCCACATGGAGATACGCTGATGGAGCCAGAACCCTGAAGCTAGAGAAGACACATGGAGACCCATGCCAGCGCTGAGATGCTTCTACCACTACTGGATCCACAAGACTTTCCACCCACTGATGTGTGATCTTCCTGTATTCAGCATCAATGCATTTCTTGCATGGGATAATATTGGACTTATGGCCTTGAACTGGGCTGGGATGTTTTCTTAATATACAATCACTCTTTGACATAATGTTCTTTCTTTCACATATAAAAAAAGAAAACTCTATGAATATCTGCAGAATGTTATCTGATAGAATGCCATAAGCATAGAATATTGATATAATTCTAGAAGACTGTAGTATTTAGAAGGTAAGAGTTGTATCCTGAAATGAGAGTTGACCTTTATGATGAGAACCTTTATTTAGTTTTAAATAACCCTGAATAAACCTTACTTAGTCTTAGAACCTTTATTTCCTGCTGTGGCTTTACTCCAAATGGGGAGATGAGTACTGAAAAAAATTTATCAATAATCAGAAAGTGGATATGCAAACTGTCAGTCAAGGAAAACTGAAGTATTTCAAAATGAAATGGAATGTTTGAAGTGAGCTAAAATGAACTGATGTTTTCCATTCTGAAGCACAAGATCATATGGCTTTCCTGTGTCAATATGGTTATCTCCCTTGGGCAATAGGGAAATGGTAAGAGAAAACATAGATCATATCAAACATTTAAAAGAGCTCTGAGGTAAATGGAAATACTTGAAATGACAGTAACTAGTAGCTAGGATTGTTCTAATTTAGTAACTTTATTTATACACTGATGTTCACGATTCAGTAGAGAAAGGAAATAGTAATAGTAACAGAGAGGAAAGATTTGTTGAAGTGATAGTTGTGAGCAGATGCAAAGGATTCCTTGCAAAATTTGAGAATTTTGTGGTAGATTTGTTGGAAATAAGGGGACTCAAGCAGAGTGGGCAAGTACCGTTGCCACTAAGATGAGTAGATAAGATGATAAAGTTGTTGCAAGTTCTCTTTCTATTGTTTATATTTTCAAGTATGCTACTCACTAATGCTAATAAATTTCTTCCTTAATTTACAAAATTGTTCAGAGGCTCAAAGAATATAACTGTAAATTGCTATGTGAAAAACAGATTATTAACCTTTATGCCGTGTTCTGCTTTCAATAACTCCAACAAATAAAGATAATGATATCAGAGACAGAAACATCTGCCCTAAACACAACACCCCCTAAGGGTGCTGTTCCCTTTAAATCAGCTAGTCTTAGACATTTTATTAGTCAGCAAAGCATTGTAATGAGGTGACACACTCAAAGTATTCCTGTGGTAGTTACATACTCTGTTGTCAATTCGAGACTTAAGAGTGGTAGGGTGGAGTCTAGCCTGTCAATCAGGTCACAGCTTGATGACCTAATTTGGAGGCACTAAGGAGATAAATCACTTGTTGGGGGCAGGACACACACTCACTCCCTATGAGACATTCTGACTGAGAAGACACATGGAGCTAGGCTAGAGCCCTGGAGCTGAAGAAGCCATGTGGAGACCCCTGCCAGCACTAAGATGCTTCCACCGCCACTGGATCCACAATACTTTCCAACCACTAGCCTGTGATCTTCCTGTGTCTGGCGTCATTTCATGTGTTGCATGAGTCTGAAGAAGACTTTACAGACTGGTAATGGACATATGGGCTAATATTGGATTTGTGAACTTGATCTGGACTGGACTGGACTGGATGTTTTCTTAATGTACAGTTATTCTTTATATAATGCTCTTTCTTATACACATGAGTCTCTATGAATTTGTTTCTCTAGTCTACCCAGACTGACACAATTTCTATTTAAATTGAAAAAAAATCATTAGAATTATGGAAAGGCTAATCCTTCTATGAATGAAATGCTTTAAAACAATATCAGGGCTACTTTGAATGTAAATACATCAAGATATGTAAGCACGAAGGTGTTAGTTGTAAGTAAGAGAATCATTGGTTATCAGTTCTGTGTGAGGATCATTGCTTCCTCTCCAAGATTTGTTCATCATAGAGTAGTTAGGTCATCAATAAATGGTTTGATGGACACAGATGAAAGATGAATGTTAACCTTCCTGGAGCCCTGAATTGTGATCTATCATTTAGAGTCTTTGATAGAATTAGTTGAAAAATAGACATATTTTTAAGAAGAAAAACTAGTTCTAAGAAAGTTTATAGGAATGAGGCTTTGTGGTGCAAGGATGAACTGCTCAGCGACTTGCTAAAAAGAAAGTGTTGGTGGTTCTACGTTGAGGAGTACAACATAGTGGATTTTCCTGGGGTCTGTACACCCAGCCACAAACATATCTGTCAATGAGTGCATGCTTAAAGCTGTCACAGCTTGTCACTTAACAAAACAAAATGTGTCAAGAACGCTGTTGGGTGCTGTGCAGATCCAGAGAAGCTCTACGTACAACAGTACGAACACTGCCCACTTCTGCACCGCCCTCACAATCATGGTGATGTTTGAGAGAATCGTGGCAGCCACTCAGTCACTTTATCTAGTTGAAGGTCTTTCTCGTTTTCATTGACTTTTTCTTTACCCAGCAGGATGTCCTTCTCTAGGGATTGTTCTCTATTAATAAGAGTGTCTTGCCATCCTCCTGCGTAAGCAGCATTCTGAATATACTTCCTCCAGGACAGGCTGATTTGTTCTGACAGCCCATGGTACTTGCAATATTCTCTACCAACATCTTAATTCAAATGCATCAATTATTCTTTAGTCTTCCTTATTAATTTTCCATCTTCCACATGCAAATTAGGAGATTGAATATCATGCTTTGAGTTAAGTGTACCTTAGTACTTGAAGTGACATCCTTGCTCTTACCCTACAGAGATCTTGTGTAAGAATTTTTTTTCAGTGCTATCCATCTTTGATTTCTTGAATGAGGCAACCAGGAGTAATGATTGTGGATACAAGTAAAACGAAATCCTTGACAACTTCAAACTTTTTACACATGGAGAATGGTCAATTTAGTCACCGTTTGGGGTTTAAACTAGCCATCTCAGCAAGAGGAAGGGTATGCCACTACATCAACAGGGAAGAGTCAGGATTCAAGGGCATCCATAAGCCCCCAAATTAACTGCTCTTCTTTGATTCAAGAGACAGCTGGGCCAGACAAGAAAAGATGACAGAGAAGGGGCAGCAGCCAAGTGCTTTGGAGGAGGAAGTTGGTTTATGGATTGGGGTTCTTCCAGGTGCTTAAAGGAAGAAATTAAGCTTACTGACCCACAGAGCTAGAGTAGAGTCCTTGCAGGTAAAGGCTATGGAACAGTGCTGTAACCTATGAGAATTTACTTAGGCAGTCCTAAAAGAGTTTTGATATTGCCTGAAGAGGACAGAGGCAAGGACAAGGGGGCAGAAGGCAAGAGAGAGGCCCACTTGTGAGCAGGGCAAAGAAGAGACTATCTTGACTGAACAAGTCTCCTGCGCATGTATTACCTGCAGTCTAAATCCTTAACTACACTAATAAAACCCATCATCATAAGTCTATTCTCTGAGTTAGGTTTGCTCATTATAATGAAGTATCAAACCCAGCTGAGAAGTAGAAAGTGCTGTGGGAGGGATAGTCTTGGTCAGAAACTGATAAGGTTGGAGGGTGGAGACTTATACAGTCTTTGTCTCCTAGTAATCAACCTTGGGCTGATGTTGACAGTTATTTTCCTTTTGCCTTGTGAAGTAATAGGAGGTCAGACGTTGTCCCCCGATGTCATTTTCTTTATAGTTCATATGAGATCCATTGGTATGAAACTAAACATATAAAGTACTCACTACATGATTGGCTATCCTATCTCATCGATTCTAAATACACATCTCACATTCTAGCATCACTAAAATTAGATGTGTCCCATAACTGATGAGACATCATGGCTTAATTTGAAGAAATTTCTTTCTTTGTGGCCTATAAAACAATGATGCATACAAAAACTGACAACATCTTAAATTCAATGAAATTAATTATGAAGTTATATTCCCAAATTTTCAATTATATTTTATTGGGATATACTTCACATATCATATAATTTAATACTTCCATTACATTAAGAAGATATGGGCTATCATCACCACAATGCAGTTCTGAACATTTTCTACTTGAACACATTGTTGTTAGCTCCCCATTTCCCCCATCTTTCATCACAAAGAATAGCATCTGAGATCTTAAAGGCTTGCTTTCAAACAAGCAGCCATCTAAATGAAATGTCAACAAAGTCTCCATCGAAGAAGCACACCAACCTGTGTGACTGCAGGATTATAAATAACAAAACCAAAATAGTATCAGAGCTTAAATAGTGAACACCCTTTTTCTGAACCCACACTCTATTGGCAGGGTCCCCACCGGAAAGGCCTTTAGTAAATCCTCTGACCATCATTGAGGGATGCCTTGCTGTCAGACAGAGAGCACTGTAAAGTCAATTATGGCAGATATAATTAAGTTAAACTGCAAAAACTTATAATTTATTTCCTTTTTACCCCATTTTAGAGCTGTTTCATTTTTTGAATGAAGTGTTTCTAGGTTTTGTCTAGACATGTTGCTGAGCTTTTGTTTGTTGATTCCTGTTTGTATTTTGTATAATTTTCTCTATATGAAGCCAAAGGTAGGTAGATTAATAGAGGCAGTAATTGGGTTGATAATTGCTGATCGACTTTTCACGGAAAGTATCCTATTTTTTAAGATTACCCTGAATGTGTAATAACCAATTAGAGACTTAGAAAAATTTTTCCCAAATGTTTGAGCAAAATCTTCCCAATACATCACATATAAAACAATTTTGAAACAAATGTTAAAAATGGTTTATCAATTTTATTTTTGATTAAAACACATGGGAAGAGCCATTTAGTTACCAGACATTTGTTGCCACATGAAAAGGTACTTTTGCCAAATATTGAAGGTAAAGACATTAAAAAATATATTCCTTGGATCATGTCTACAGTAATTATCGATGCTTTTATATTTAACCCTTTATGGAAGCCTTCATAAGAAAACCCAGCTCTTCATCACCATTGATTGCGCAACGATATACTTTACTTTGAGTTCCTTAAAAGCCTTCTTCCAACTCCCGCACCTCAGAACTGGGCTGCTCCACAATCGCAGCTCTCTCCGCGGCAGCACTCCTCAAAATGAGTCAATGAAGGTTTTAATCGAGGCCCCAATGTTTTAGTTTTAATTAGGAGTTCTTTTTCAGAACTCTTTTGCTGATTAGTATCATTTGACAGGTCACAACACTTCCTGCTGGAGTATGTGACACGCTTTGATTGGCGCAATACTGAGTTGCACCAACAAAGAAAGGAATCGGGACTTTGTAGAAGGTTCCTAGAGCTGCCCCTGGGCTACAGCCAGTGCTCCCGAGGTCCAGAAGAGTTATGCTGTGGCTATTTGTCCCTCTGCGACACTACGCCACTTGTTTTGAAGGGTTAGAGTAACAGCAGAGCTAGGTGAATGCGATTGCTCTTCTAGCTGCTTCTGCTACTAATTAAAGTCCCAAACCAAAGCCTCCAAGAGATTGCCCGAGGAAGACCAACCATCCAGGTGGGTATAATTGAGAGAAGAATGTCTTTTCCCATTCAGAAAACTCAAAAGCTGGAAAGCAGATGCATCTAAAATTAGTTGAAAAATAAATGTATAAATTCAGTGACATGCAGTGGGAGAATGAGAAAGGGGTGTAAGTGAAGATATCATAAAGGATGAGAGAGCTTGTTTTTAGTCTACAATGTATTGTCTTTCCTGATACGTTGTTAGGGATGAATACTATAAAGGGGAGAGGAGTCCATCGGTGGGACAAATGGTTAACATGCTTGGCTGCTAACCAAAAGATCGGATGTTCAAGTTCACCCAGAGGAGTCTGGGAAAGAATATCTGGAGAACTACTGAAAAATAAGCCATGGAAAACTCTCCAAAGCACAGTTCTATTCTGACACACATGGAGTTGCCACGAGTCAGAATCCATTCCATAGCAACTGTTTAAAGGGGAGTGTGTCACTGCTTAGAAGAAAGAAGAGACTTGGGTGTTTAAAAATGGTGGAATTCCCTTTAACTCTTGGACATGAGGGCTTGACCTTAGAATTTCTTAGGAAATGTGTAGTGCAACAGATTCAGAGATAAAAGATAGCTTATAACATAGTGTGAGGATTTAATATGTATGTATGCTCTAAATTATTTACTTCTTTAAAGATGCATCTGGAAAATAGGGCTCCAAGCAGAAGCTTAACCCCACTGAAATAGCAGATGAAAGGATAAATTGTGGAAATAAATAAAAAGAACTTAATGTTCTGCAATATAGTCTAATAGCCATGATATGGAAATGAACTAGGTTTCTTTTTAAAATCTTGACTGTCACCTGATGCCTGTATAATGCTGATCGTTCAAACTACCCTTTTTCCAACCTCGTTGTTTTCAACTGAAAACTGTGGATGCTAAATATACCATGTAAAATTATTACAAAAACTAAATAAATATATTATCTCCCTTAGGCACTTCACATAATGTCATTAACGGAGCCCCCAAATTTTAAATCTCCAAAAACTACTGGGAAAAATGGTATGAGAATATTCATCTGCTCAATAGAGCAATGTAATCGTTGCATAATCTTGTGTCAACTTGAGGATATTGACAGTGAAGAGGTGGAGTATAGCCTGTCAATCAGGTCACAGCCTGATGATTCTTCTTTGTGGGCATAGCCTTCTCATAAGGATTCTGGGAACTTCCTCTCTTTCTCCCTGGAGGTGGGCCACTCTCTCTCTCTCTCTCTCTCTCTCTCTCTCTCTCTCTCTCTCTCTCTCTCTCTCTCTCTCTCTCTCTCTCTCTCTCTCTCTCTCTCTGCTTCACCTCCTTCTTGAGGAGCCCTACTGAGACATGGAGGAGCCATGTGGAGACCTATGCCAGCGCTGAGATGCACAAGACTTTTCACCCACCAGCCTGTGATCTTTATCCCTTTGGCATAATTGCATGTACTGCGTGAGTCTGAAGAGGATTGTATAGACTAGTATCAGACATTTGGGCTAATATTGGACTTATGGACTTGACCTGGTCTGGGCGGGCATGTTTTCTCAATATACAATTGCTCTTTGATATAAAGCTCTTTCTTACACACATATGAGTGTCTCCGGATTTGTTTCTAACACAAACAATGTTTCAGAAGTCTTTTGCTGTTTGGAACAATTAGATGTTATATCTAAAATATTCAAGAAAAAAAATAGTTATCATTACTACTAAATGGTAAACATTATTTAATGAACTGTAACAATATTTCACTTCTCTCTCAATTTTGGATGGAAAAGATATCACATATAGTCCTTAAGAAGGTGCTGGCTCCTTGATAAAATGAATACTGTTCCCGCTGCACTTCGATCATGGGAATGCTTTCCAAGGTAAGTCACCAGTGTGTGCGTTCTACTGCACGCCTCTCCGTCTCCTTTACTTTTGAACCTCTGGAAACTTGTGCTCACTGATACTTGATTAGTTAGGGGAAATATATTTTGTTGGTGCTAAATTCTACCAGAAATTCTATTTTCTTTTGTGAAATTGATCCAGGCTATACTCATGGGCAAAGATATAACTTCATATTGTTTTATAAAAGGTATGAATTCCTTGATTCAGTCAGTAGTTAAATGGGCACCCAGTGTGTTCCAGCCAATTTGGTGGAGATGAGATAATGAAGATATGTGCTTTCTTCTCTTAAAGTTTACAATCTAATTCCCTATTAAGTTAGATGGTGATATATGAATGATACGGTAGTATTAATAAAGGATTCTTTTGTTGAAAGAAAGTTTTGAAAAGATTGCATCATGGGTGACTCGTTCCGTTTTACAACATGATTGATTCTTTGAATTCTCTCAACTTTCCCTAGGCTGACAGAGCAGTAGACAATAATCAGTATCAGCCACTTCCTGATGTCCACTGCCATTTAGGAGCAACATCCTGCCTTGAAAGCACGCAGTGTTCTTTCTCTGTGGATGAGCTACCCGGGGGGTTGCCTGCTTGGCCCATTAACTTAGTCAGTGCGTGCTTTATCAATGCTAATCACCTTGGATTCCAAATTACAGGATAATGGTATCATTAGTTTAACCATCATTATTTAGTCATAATGATAAGACATATCAAATATTGTAGGAAATTGGGGAGAATTTGTGCACTTTAGAATGCCCTGATTTTTATAAATCTATCCACATGCACCTGCATACTTTGGCTCATTAACAGACACAGAAGTTCTTTTCTTTGAAATGCCTGTAGTTGCTAATAAAAATCAATCGCAATTGAAGAAAAATGCAATAGGGTATAATCATACCACTTGTTTTGATATTTGTTTCTTACGACTCAAAAGAGAAGCCAAATCAAGAAAACTTCAAATTCTGTTTTGTTTCCAGTGTTTCACAATGAAGTATATCTATAGGAAAAAACCAAATATTACCTTTATTTTTATAAATTAAATTTTATTTATTTCCAGAAAATTCATATTTGTCTTTCATTTACTGTAATAATACAAATACTTTCTTATGTTGAATTAAAAAATAACATTTTTAAACGTTTTATTAGGGGCTCATACAACTCTTATCACAGTCCATAATATACATATATCAATTGTATAAAGCACATCTGTACATTCTTTGCCCTAATCATTTTCTTTTCTTTCTTTCTTTTTTTTCCCTTTTCTTTTTTTACATTTTATTAGGGACTCATACAACTCTTATCGCAATGCATACATATACATACATCAATTGTGTAAAGCACATCCATACATTCCCCGCCCCAATCATTCTCAAAGCATTTGCCCTCCACTTAAGCCCTTTACATCAGGTCCTCTTTTTTCCCCCCTCCCTCCCTGCTCCCCCCTCCCTCATGTGCCCTTTGTAATTTATACATCGTTATTTTGTCATATCTTGCTCTATCCGGAGTCTCCCTTCCCCCGCTTCTCTGCTGTCCCTCTCCCAGGGAGGAGGTCACATGTGGATCCCTGTAATCAGTTCCCCTTTTCCAATCCACTCACCCTATACTCTCCCAGCATCGCCCCTCACACCCCTGGTCCTGAAGGTATCATCCACCCTGGATTCCTGTGCCTCCAGCCCTCATATGTACCAGTGTACAACCTCTGCCCTATCCAGCCATGCAAGGTAGAATTCGGATCATGGTAGTTGGGGGGAGGAAGCATCCAGGATCTGGAGAAAAAGGAAAGCTGTGCTCTTCGTCGGTACTACCTTGCACCCTGACTGACCCATCTCCTCTCATAAACCCCTCTATGAGGGGATCTCCATTGGCCGACACTTGGGCCTTGGTTCTCCACTCTGCACTTCCCCCTTCATTCAATGTGGTATATATATATATATATATATATATATATATATATATATATATAACATTTTAAGACATATATCTTGTTTGGCATTTAGACCAACATGAAAACACAATCTAAGAAGAAAAAGTTTAGTTGCCACTACTTTACAAGATAGCTCTTCTCTAATATTATATGTTATAGGTAGTAAATAGATAAATAAAATAATTAATTTGGCATCAAATTTATATTTGCACAGTAACTATACTTACAAAGATTGCTTTATTCTATGCACAGCCCTACACAAGGGTAGTCTATTTTAATCATCATCATCTAATATTTTGTAAAGTTTGCATTTCCCCAAACCCTTTGAGGTAAGACCTCAGAGGATAATTACAACTACGCTTTATTGTAGCCAGCATAGGTAAACGTTACAATTTTCACAACAAATGAATGCACTTATCTAACATATAACTGATCCCGTTTTTTAAGTTAGTCATTTCTTTAGAAAGCTTCTGGAAATTTTTCATTATTTTTAATTCCACTTTTTAATGAAATTTTAAATTTCCTTTGTATGTTTTCGTCTTTTTTATATATAAAAACATTTTATTGAGGATTCGTACAACTCTTATCACAATCCATTCATCCATTCATTACGTCAAGCACATTCGAACATATGTTGCCATGATCATTTTCAAAGCATTTTCTTTCTACTTGAGCCCTTGGTATCAGCTCTTCATATTTTCCCTTTCCCTTCCCGTCCCTCCCTTCTGAACCATTGATAATTATAAATTATTATTATTTTTATATTGAAAATTTTAAAAATAGTTTTTATTTCTCCAGATGTCTCCCTTTACCCCCTTGTCTGTTGTTGTCCATCCCCCTGTGAGGGGGTCATAGGTAGGTCATTGTGATCAGGTCTCCTTTTATCCCCCCACCTTCCCCTTACCCTCCTGGTATGGCTACTTTCAATTTTGGTCCCAAGGAGTTTATCTGTCCTGTATTCCCTGTGTTTCCATCTCTTACCTGTACCCATGTACATGCTCTGGTCTAGTCAGATTTGTAAGGTAGAATTAGGGTCATGATAGTGAGTGGGGGTGGGGAGGCATTAAAAAAACAGAGGAAAGTTGTAAGTTTCATTAGTGCTACACTGCACCCTGACTGGCCTGTCTTCTCCTCACGACCCTTCTGTAAGGGGATGTCCAAATGCCTACAGATTGGCTTTGGGCCTCCACTCCACATCCCCTCCCCCCCATCATTAAGGTTATGATTTTTGTTCTGGGTCTTTGATACCTGATCAGAAATTACATAGGCTGATCATGATTACAAAGGCTGGTGTGCTTCTTCCATGTGGGTTTTCTTACTTCTCAGCTAGATAGCCGCTTGTTCATCTTCAAGTCTTTAAGACCCCAGATGCTATATCTTTTGAAAGCCGGCCACCATCACCTTTCTTCACCACATTTGCTTATGTGCCTGCTTTCTCTTCAGCAATCATGTCAGGAAGGTGAGAATTATGGAATGCCAGTTTAATAGAACAAAGTGTTCTTATGTTGAGAGATTATTTGAGTAGAGGCTCAATGTCCATCTGCTTCCTTAATACTAAACCTAAAACTATATGTACATAGATATATTTCCTCATTGTCATATATAAATATATTTACATATATACAAGCCTGTATTTAGACCTCTATAAATTCCCTCTGCCTTCTAGTTCTTTCCTCTATTTCCTTTTCCTTCCCTCTTGTCCCACTATCAAGTTCAGCCTTCATTTGGGTTTCAGTAATTCCTCTGGTTACATTGCCCTTGATCAAGCCCTCTCTTCTACACCCTCTTTGCCATCGATTTTTGATCACTGTTGTTCCCTTCTTCCTGGGTTTGTTAACACCCACTTTGCACAAACACAATATCAAATAAAACAATGAAACAATAGAAAATAAAACAATAACTCTAACAACAACAAAAGGCAAAGTCAAAAAAAGAAAAGCTTGAAGTATAAATTGCTCAGGGTCTATTTGTTGTCCTTTATGAGTATTTTCTGGTTGAATATGATGGGGTGCCATGCCCTGACCCCACAGTCTATTTTCGGTGTTCCCTGGATACTTGCTTGTTCTGCTTCCCTTGCTGTTCTGTTGCATGTCCTTAGTGTTTTGCCTTGGTGTGGTGGAGTCAGAGCCGGCAAAATTCCTACAGTGTGTCTCCAGTGTTGTTCCCCATATTTCTATGTGTCAGTGAGGGACATCAAGTCTCATAGTGGAACCATCCCTATTGTCCTCTCTATGCATTGGCTGTTCTGAACAGAAATGTGGTCCTCCGGGCTTGGTGGGCCAGGATGTGCTCCACTCCTTTTTCCTCCCTCTTTGTTTGCTCCTATGGGTTCTGATCCGACACGCCCCTCTCCTTAAGCTCTAGCTTCAGTGCTGTCCTCTGAAATGAATTCTTCCGGGGGGATGGGGTTGTCCACTTAGTTGGTAATGGGGTCGGCCCCTCAGGCCTCTCTATTGGTTCCCTGCTTCATGCCAGTGTGTTGCATTATTGTCTGGTCCCTCTTTCCCTGTGGAGATATAAACAACATCCTCCCTTTGGGTGGGGTAATTTCGTTTCCCCGGCTGCTCATGTCTTTTTTTTTATCTGTCCCCTTCTTTTTAGTTGGCTACTATATGTATCCCTGAGTTTAGTCTGACCCCTGCCATATTACATGGACCTCGACCCAGAGATGTATATATACAATATCTTCTTCCCTTTGCCCCTTTTGCATTTGTGAACTTACCTCAGAGGACTCATGTTGTACTTGTCCTTTTATGCTTGACTTAGTTCGCTTAGCATAATTTCCTCCAGTCCTTCCCATGCGGCAATGTGTTTCATGCATTAATCACGGCTTTTTCGGGATGCACAATACTTCATAGTTTTAATACATTTGTCTGATGATGGAAATTTGGGTTGTTTCCAACTCCTTGCAATTGTGAACTGCACCACAATGAATATTGGAGCACAGATGTCTGATCATGATTTGTTTCTTGTCTCATGGGTATTTCCCCAGTAGGGGAATTGCTAGGTCGCATGGTAGCTCAATTTCCATCTGTTTTAGAAATCACCAAATAGATTTCCATAGTGGCTATACATACCTACAGGTCCATCAGCAGTGGACAAGAGTTCTTATCTCTCCACAATCCCTCCAATACTTGTTACTCTCTTATTCTGGAATTGGGCTATCTTTGAGGGTATTAGGTGGTATCTCGCAGCTATTTTAATTTGCATTTCTCTTATGACTAGAGATCTGGAACATTTTCTCATATATTTATTGGCCATTTGGATTTCTGACCTTGAGAAACTTCTGTTCAGGTCTAAGGTAGTTTATTGTGCCAACCGGACAGATAAACACATGTGGGGTTCATTGAAGGGCCGAGAGATAAATGGCTCAGTGAGTCTCGCCTTTCTTGTTCTTGGGTCTCTTGCTTTATGATGTTCGGATCAGGGTGCAGCTGCCTTAGCCAGTTCCCTGCTTCAGCGTGCAAAGCTCACTTCCTGAAAGACATCCCCAAGGGAAGCCATATAGACATACCCTCATGCAGCCCTGGGTGCTGGAGCAACCATATGGAGACCCCTGCCAGCACTGAGATGCTTACATGTTCACTGATTCGGCTTTCCTCCTGCAGTCAATGTCATAGTGCGTGTTTTGTGAGATGGAGGACGACTTTGTGGATTGGTGTTGGACATATGGGTTAATGTTGGGCTTGGGCCGCACTGGTTTGGGATGGTCTCTTGATGTGTACTTACCCTTTATATACAACTCTCTCTTATACATGAGTTTTTGTGGATTTGTTTCTCTAAAATACCTAGACTAACACAAGGCCCTTGGCCTACCTCCTCTGTGGACATTTTTTTTTCTTGTTGTAAGTTAGCTGAACATTGTAGATTTTAGTAATAATGCCTTTGTCTGATGTGTCATTGCTAAAGATGTTTTCCCATTCTGTGGTTTCTCTTCTTACTCTCTTGGCAAATACTTTTAATGTACACAGTGTTTTATCTTTATCTTCCTTCATATCAGTGTGCTGCGTTTGAGTGGAGGGTTTCTATCCTGTCCTCTTTTCCATCTGAGACCCTGTTGTCCTGGTACGTGTTGCTGGCATGTTGGCTTCTAGATGGAGATGGGCTATATGGTGGTCTCCTGGTGGTTCTAGTTGGAGCTTGATCTTCTGGCCATAGTGAGTCAGCCAGTATGTTCTGCAGGGTCGGGTGACTTGCAGTATATTTTTTGAGTTCTTCCTTGTCCTGGAAGACCCTTATCTTACCCTCTATCTTAATGGATAACTTGGCAGGGTATAGCATTCTGGGGAAGGCATTTTTATCTTTCAGTTTTTGGAAGATGTTGCTCCATTCTCTCCTCCTCTTCATGGTTTCTGCTGATAAGTCTGAGCATATTCTTACCTGCGCTCCTTTGTATGTGACTGTCTTCCTTTCTCTTGATGCTCGTAGAATTTTCTCTTTTTCCTCTAAGTTGGATAATTTTACAATTATATGTCTTGGCGTGTTCTTCTTGGTGTTTAGCTTAGCCGGCGTCCTCTCTGCTTCCTGTATGAGAGTCGGATTCTCCTTTGTTAGGTTGGGGAAATTTTCTTCCAGGAATTCCTTTGCTATCTTGGCGGTCGATTTGTGTGTTATGTTGTGTTCCGGTAGACCAATTATTCGAATATTATTCCTCTTCATAGCATCTGTCATTGATCTCAGGCTGTCTTCTGTTTCTTTAATTTTCCTATCTGATTGTTTTTCTCGCTTGCTTCGTTTGGTTTGAGCGTCCTCGAGTTCACTGATACGGTTCTCAGCCTCCTCAAGCCTAGATATAGCTTCTGTGACCTTTTGTGTGGCCTCTGCTACCTCCTCTGTTAGTTTCTGCAGTTCCTTTTGGTGGATAGTATTCATCCCCTCTATTGTGGACTTCATCCCCTCTATTGTGCATTTCATCCCTTCTATCGTTGCATCCTTATTTTGGTTTGCTTCTCTTAGCTCCTGTATTACTGCAAGCAGAGTTCTGAAGATTTCCTTTTGTGGCTGATCTATATCTGTTTCTTCTATGAGTGACGTTAGGTCTGTTAAAGTACCTCGTTTCTCTGATTTTTTTGTTGGGAGTGATGTGGTCTGTTGATTTTTCCTTGATCCTTTAATAGGCCCCATGCTTCTGGGAGACAGGAGTAACCTTATTGTGTGGAGGCTCAGGCCACTGTGCCGTCTCCTGGGGTGGCTGGGGCGGGCTGCGGCAGGCTTAGGGCTGGCACTGGGGACCCAACAGGGCCCCAGGTGGTGAGAGCTGGCTGGAGCTCACTGACGGCTCCTCAGGGACTGCAAAGCCGAGACCCAGGCTCCACTGCAGGTGGAATGTTTGATCTGCCCGGGCTGTGAGTGGGCGCGGGAAGGCCCCTCGGACAGCTGCGCAGACAGCTGCACGACACTGCAGGGAACAATGGTGTTCGCTCTCCGCCCTGCTCTGAGCTCAGAACCCCGCGGACCATAGTGGCTTGGCGCGAAACCGCAGGGGGTAATGGCGCCGGCAAAGGAGGCTTGGCGCGAAACCGCAGGGGGCAATGGCGCCCTTCCTCCGCTCAGTCTCAGAGTCGCCACCGCCGGGGTCCCCGCAGCACCCTGGGGAGGGCACCTACTCTTGTGCCTTGCGCAGGGAGGGGCCCTTGGTGGGCAGACTCAGCAGCGCGGGGCGCGGCGCTCCGCAGAAGCTCAGGGTCCGGGACAGGTGCGGGTTGGGCTATGGCTCCTGTTGGCGGGAAGTGCTCAGCGCAGGGTCCCCGCCAGGAGTGGAGCTGGCGCTAGGCTGCCAGGGGCTGGCGGGGGCGGTTGGGGATGGGAGGCCAGCGCACGGAGGGCAGGTGGAGAGGTCCGCGGCAGCGGTGCGGGTGGATGGTCCCCTGTGGGGGTCGCCAGACAACCCGTGGGTCCGCTCCCCTGAGCTTGGATGAATGGAGGGAGGGACGTGGGCCCGAGGGCAGATCGCTGCCCTGCGGGGAGAGGGGAACTGCGGGAGAGGAAAGCTTCTCTCCCAGTGGGGATCTGCGAGTGGGCCGCTGGAGTAGGGGAGCGTGACCTGCTGCGCCTGTCTAGGCAGGGCAGGCAAGCGGCTCTGGGCTGGCGTCCGGTTTGGGGATGGAGCCTAGGCCGGTCGCCAGTGAGCTCACGGCAGCTTAGTGGCCAGAGATGTCCCACTAGTCCGGTCCTCTTTCACCTAGACCCCTGCTCAGGACAAATACGTGGGGTGGGACTGGGGTGCTGTCCCAGGGGGATATTTCACTCACCAGACTCTTACTATTCAGCTACCTGGTCGCCCATCCCGCTTTGTTTGGAGGAGCTCTCAGAGTATGCCGGTGTCCCTGTCGGCCATCTTCCCCGCCCCTCGTGTTTTATCTTTAGTACATCTCACTTGTCAATTTCTGCCTCCTCTGTGTTTGTGTGCTTCCCTATTTCTATTAGCCTATGTTTTCCCTAAATAAAAGTTATCTATCTGATTTGTTCCAATTCTCTCATTGATAGTTCTAATAGTTTGGGGTTTTACATCTGTATCCACCTTGAATTTATTCTTGTGTTTGGAGTGAGGTAAGGGTCTTGCTTCATTTTTCTGCAGATAAGTATCCATTTTTCCAGCACCGCATATTGAAGAGAGTATCTGCTTCCCGTTTAATATTTTTTAGGCCCGTATCAAAGACTGGATGTCTGTATGCTGATGGTTTTATTTCTGGGTTTTCAATTCTTTTCCATTGGTGTGAGTACCTATCATTATACCAATACCATGCTGTGTTGACCACTGTGGCTGAATAACAGGTGTCATTCTTGAGGCGTTCTCTGCTAATTCTGGGATTCTTCTCTCTCCATATGAAGTTGCTAATGTTTTTCCAATTCTTTGAAGAAAGATGATGGTATTTGGATTTGCATAGCATTGAACATATCTAGTGCATTGGGCAGAACTGCCATGTTTACTGTTTTGAGTCATCCAATCCATGAGCAAGGGATGCCTTTTCTATTTGTTGAGGTCACCCGTGGTTTCTTTAAATATCGTTTTGTAGTATTCCTCATATAGATCCTTGGGTTTCTCGTCAGCTATTTAGTCATTTGTGGTTGGTTCTTGTGAAGGGGACCATCTTTTTTATCCCCTCTTTTGCAGTCTTGTCCAATGTGATAGTTGTCTGATAGATGTCTGCTTGTTGATCTTGTAATCTGCCACTCTGCCATATTCCTTTATTGCTTCCAGTATTCCTCTTTTGGAACTTTGGGGACTTTCCATATAAAATCACATGTGTAAGATATGTCAAAATAATAATAATTTATAAAATATCAAGTGTTCATGAGGAGCTGATATCAAGGGCTCAAGTAGAAAGCAAATATTATGAGAAGGATAATGGCAACAAATGTATAAATGTGCTTGACACAATGGGTGGATGTGTGGATTGTGATAAGAATTGTATGAGCACCCAATAATATGATTTTTTAAAACCATATAATCTGTGAATAACAACAGTTTCACTTCTTCCTTATACTGTCTTATACTGTTAGCTAGATGTCAAGTATGATGTTAAATAGGTGTGGAGACAAGGGACATCCTTATCTAGTCCCCTTTTTATGGGAGGATTGATCTTATTTTTTCTCCATTGACTACCACATTGACTGTTGGTTTTTCATATATAGCTTGTATTATATTGAGGAATTTTCCTTCCATTCCAATCTTCTGGAGTGTCTTACACAGGAATTGGTGTTGGGTGTTGCTGAATGTTTATTCCGCATCTATTTATATTATCATGTGGTTCTTATACTTTTTCATGCCAATGTGAAGAATGATACTAATGGTCTCTCGTATGTTCAACCATCCCTGCATCCCTGATATGAATCCCACCATGGTCATGGTGAATTATTTGTTTTATATACGTTTGTATTCTGTTGGCCAGTATTTTGTTAAGGGGTTTTACATCAATGTTCATTAGGGAAATTGGTCTGAAGTTGTCAATTCTTGTGGAGTTGTTTCCTGATTTAAGTAGTAGAGTTAGACTATCTTCATAGAAAGAGTTCAGGAGTTTGCTATCTTTTTCTATATTCTGGAAGAGTTTGTGTAGGATTGGTGTCAGTTCTTCCCTGAATGCTTGGTAGAATGCTCCTGCAAAGTCATCTGGTCTAGGATATTCTTTTGTTGGTAATCCCTTGATAACCTTTTCTATTTCTTCTATTGCTATGGGTCTGTTGAAATTCTTGCCATATATCAGGGATAGTCTAGGGAGGGACTGGTTTTCCAAGAATTTGTCCATGTCTTCCAAGTTTTTTAATTATTTGGGGTACAGCCCTTCATAGTACTGTGTAGCTATACTTTTGATTTCATTAAGGTCTGTTTCAATGTCTCCTCTTTCACCCTTCATCCTTGCTATTGAAATTTGTTCCTTCCTTTTTTGGGGTAAGATTTGAAAGCAGTTGGTTGATTCTGTTTATCCTTTTGGAGAACCCACATTTAGCATCATTATTTTTTTCCATAATTTTCTTATTTTCCTCTCATGAATCTCAGTCCTAATTTTTATAATTTCTTTTCTTTTGCTATTAGTAGGATTGTCCTGCTGATTCTGCTCTAGTTGCTATAAATTTTGTGTCAGCATATAAATCATAAGTCTCCCTTCCTTTTTTATGTGTACATGTTTTGCTATGAAATTTCCTCTAATGACTTCCCTTGCTGTGTCCCATAAGTTTTGGTGTTCTCATTCTTGTTGGTTTCTAGAACTTTCTTTATTTCCTCACTGATCTGGGCCAGGACAACCTCCTTTTGCAATAGAGAGTTTTTCATCCTCCAATAGTTTGGTCTTGTTTTCTTCATCTTCCTTTTGTTGATTTCGAGCTTTGTGGCATAGTGGTCAGACAGAGAGAGCTGTATGATATCAATGTGCTTTAATTTATGCAGATTCAACTTATGATCCACTATGTGGTCTAGCTTCGAAGATGTGCCATGCGGGCTTGAAAAGAATGTGATTTTTTTTTTTTTGTACTTGGGTAGATAGGTCTGTATCTATCAGGTCAAATCATCTAGTGGTAATGTTTAGATATTTAGTCTCCTTGTGTTTTTTTCACAGTGATCTATCTTTCTTAGAGAGAAGTGTATACTGAAGTCACCTCCTATAATTGTTGAAGCTGTGATTACTTTTTTCATCTTTTGGAGTGTTTGATTGACATATTCTGCTGAACGCCTGTTTCACAAGTAAATGTTTAGAATTCTTAGTGTTTCTTGGTCTGCCATTGCTTTGAGCATTATATAGAGTCCCTCCTTGTGTCTTGTTATGGTTTGAACTTTGAGATCAATTTTATCTGAGATTAGGAATGTAATGCCTGCTTATTTTGAGTTGCTATTTGCTTGGTATGTTTTTCTCCAGCTTTCGATTCTCAGCCTATTTTTGTCTGTAATCTTGAGATATGTCTCCTTTGGCAGCAGATCGAGGGGTTGTGTTTATTAAGTCAATCTGTTAGTCTCTGTCTCTTAAGACCTGAGTTTATTCCATTAATATTCATGGTTATGAGATCTATCTGTGGACTCTGTGATGTCATTTTTATCCCTGTTGTGTTGGCAGGTTTCCTACCTCCTTTTCTTCTGTGTGGCTTGTGTATGTGTGTGTTTGTGATTCATTTTTTTCTTTCCATCGTTGAGCCAATGTTATCTTGGAGGCTCTTTTCTCTTTGACGGTCTCTTGGTGGAGTGTGACAGTCTTTAATATGTGCTTGGTGAGTGTTGTTCTTCTGCCCATACAGGGTCAGTGATGATCTTTTGTAGTGCTGGGTAACTTTCAGTGCATTCTTAGAGATTTTCTGAGTCTGGAAAGACTTTCACTTCTCCATCAACCCTTATAGATAATTTGGTTGGATAGCATATTCTTGGGGTTGCGTTATCTTCCTGCAATTTTCATAATCATTTGCTCCACTCTCTACTCTTATTCCTGGTGTCCACTAAAACATCTGAGCATCTTAGTATCTGCTTGCCATTATATGCGACTGTCTGTTTTTCCCTAGCTGCTCTTATAATTTTCTCCTTTTCCTCAAAGTTGGATAGCTTAACAACTATATTTCTTGGCAACTTCTTCTTGGGATTCAGTCTAGCTGGTGTCCTTTCAGTTTCCTGGATGGCATCCTAGTATTCATTCATTAAAGTAGGGAAGTTTCCCTCTAAGAATTCCATCGTTATTTGGGACATTGATTTCCTTGATGTGAATTCCCCCAGTAATTCAATTATTCTGATGTTGTTCCTTCTCATAGCATCAGATATCGCTCTGGGGTTTTCTTCAATGTCTCTGATGTACTTGTTAGACTCTTCCTCACATTTATTCATTTCTACTTGCAAGCTCTGTCGGTCACTGGTGCAGTTCTCTGCCTCCTCCATTCTCTAGACCAAGTCTACGAGTCTGCTGTTAGTTTAAGTTATCTTGCCCCTTAGCCCCGGTATTCTCCTCTGGTGCAAGGCCTTTATCTCCTCTATCATTTCATCTTTTTTCTGTAATGCTTCCCTCATGTCCTGTATGACTCCAAGCAGCATTCTGAAGATTTATTTCAGTGGGAGGTCAACACCTGCCTTTTCTATGACTGCCATTAGGTCCAGGTGGTCCCCTGGCATTGGATTTTGTTTCTCTTTTCTTGTTGAAGCTATGGAAGCAGCTTGTTATTTTTTGGTCAATTGATTGGAACTTGGTGCCATTTTCCTGGGTGTCACAGAGCCCTGGGCTCTCTCTTTGGGAGGGAGGTTTGTGTTGGTGTTTCTGTATGTACCTATACCAACTGCCTTGAGGAGTTGTGTTTCACCGTTTTCCTGCTGGGGTTTCTCTAACACCTCAGCCTATGCTTTGAGCTCCAGTCACCCTGGGGTCTCCTTAGGAGAAGTTTGCAGCTGTGCATGCTGTGGTCTGATGGAAAGTGTTTGCCCAAGTGCAGGGAGCATAGTTCCTGGATTGGTTGGGGATTGGGTTATCTGTGTCCGACTAAGGGCACTTTCCACAGGTAGGTAGGTGTGAGTGAGGGCCCGCTAATTCTGTTAGTGGGTAGATCTACTTCTCAGAGCATGGTGGGCGGTGGGGGCGGGGGTTATTGAATAGGGCTAAAAGACAATGCAGGAAGCAAGCCCCAAATTCTTGGTCCCTCTGCCACAGCTGCAGAAGCTTCTGTCAGACTTGTGACCCAGGTCTGAGAGTCCCAGAATGTTGTGTCAGGATTGGTACCAAAGATGTTGTGGGTACTTCTGTGTGCAAACCTCTGGGCGTGGAGGCAATTTGGCTGATGGGTCTGTGGCAGAGCACCGAGGCAGGGAAGAAGCCTCTGCAATATGCCTGGCTGCTCTGGAGCACAAGAGCACTAGAACCTTGCAGGGGGCAGGGCCTGGCTAGCAGGTCTGTAAGGAGTCTCCAGATGAGACAGGCTTCTCTGGGCTGGGGTACTGGCTGGCGGGTCTGCAAGGAGCACTGAGGCAGGGCAGAATCATTCACCATACTCCTGGCTGGCCTGTTGGGCCAGTCAAGATAGAGCAGGCACCCTGGGAGCCACAAAAGGGGAAGTTGGTGGGCATGAGACCAATGGGAATCTGCAAGGAGTGCAGACAATGGAGTTGAAGAGGCTTCTATTTCAGATAAGTGCTCTGAGCTGTCTTGGGAAGTGACAGACAGACTTCAGATCCTTACTCAGCCCCCAAATTCTCTCCACTCACCAATTTCCACAGAGCTCCATGTGTAAGCTACCTATCTGTTCACCATCTTGGCAAGGCCTCTCCACCTTTGTATTTTGTTTATTAGTAGTTTGTTTAAAAGATTTCAAACAAAATTGTATATGTGTGTGTCTTTTAATATCCCAACACTCACTCACTGCCATCAAGTTGATTCTGAACAATCATATAGGACAGAGTCCTTTGAGTTTTCTGGTTTGTAAATTTTCATGGGTTGTTGTGTTAGTCTGGGTACTTTAGAGTAACTAATCCACAGAAATGCATATGTATAAGAGAGAGTTTTATATAAAGGGTAAGTGCACATAAAGAAAACATCCCAACCTAGTGCTGCTTAAGCCCACAAGTCTAACATTAGGCCATATGTCTGACACCAATCCACAAAGTCCTCCCCCATCTCACAAAACACATTCATTGATGCCAACTTCAGGAGGAAAGCCAAATCAGTGAGTGTATAAACTCACAGGGTCTCCACATGGCTGATTTAGCACCAAAGGCTGCTTCAGGGTAAGTCCATGTGCCTTCTCCTCAGGGATGTCTCACAGGAAGTGAGCCTTGCCGTCTGAAGCAGGGAATTGACTAAGGCAGCTGCACCCTGGTCTGACCATTAGAAAGCAAGATACCCACAAACTAGAAAGGCAAGTATCCCTGGCCAATTATATCTCTTCTCTTCAATTATCCCCACATATGTTTATCAGCCCGATTGGCACTATAAACATTAACTATCTCAGTTGTAAAGCCTTATCTTTCTTCCATGCAGCTACAAGTGGATTAGCTGTGCTGACCTTGAGGTTAGCAACTTCAATATAATACCCACTATGACACCAGGGCTCCTATTTCTTAAAACAGTGGCCATCATTACTTCTTGAGTTTATTTAATTTTACTTTTTCCTAAATCACATAATTCAAAGAGGTTTATTTGAGCTATGCTTAGACATTGCTAACCTAGCAATTGTCGTCAGCTATGTCATTTTTTGATTCATTTGTTCTGATTTTTCTATTTTCAATCTCTGGCAGTGGGAGGTATCTTTGGTGTGGTGTTCTGTTCTAACTTATTATGCAAAAACATGCCTTACAAATTTCTTTGTATTATTATCTTGATTGCTCAGGCTTTAAATGAGTCAGCGCCAGATATTAGAAGGCTTGGTTATATAACTGGTTACACATTGGCCTCTAACCATAAGGTCAGCAGTTTGAACCCACTAGCTGCTCTGAGAGAGAAAGATAAGGTGTTTTTTCCCCATAAAAATTTACGCTCTTGGAAACCCCAGAAGCAATTATTTCTGCAATGCCTTCTAGGGTACTATAAATAGAAATTTCATTGATGAGAGTGTACTGATTTGTGGTGTATGCATATGTGTGTGTGTGTACAATACCTGATAACTTCTGGAATGTTGTGTGAAACTTAATATGTAGGTTTTGAATTCATACTTTTCAGGTTTTATTGGTTATATTTTTGGAGTGTTACTTTCACATATTCAAAGGAACCTTGAATATATAATGGGTCTGCTAAAAGTAAAGTCTGTGGCTTGAAGTCACCAGTTTCTCAGTGGGAGATGAGATTGTCTGGTCCCATAAAGATTTAGCCTCAGAAAGTGTAGGCAGCACATCTACTCTGCACTGTAAAGTAGCCATGAGTCTCAGTGGACTCTATGGAAATTTGGTAGGGTTTGTGGGTTTTTTAAAATGTTTTCAACCCTGTTCTTGACATTTGATGTTATTAGTTATTTTCAAGATGCATCATAAACTGCAATACATGAAAAAAATGACCAAATTGCTACAATATTGTATACATGGTAGCATCACTCTTATTTTTGTTCTTTCAGCTAGATTTGAGTTAAACAGGGGGAAAAAAACTACTATAAAACCATCACTGCCCATTTTGCCTTATTAAAATTTCAGTGAAGACTTGACTTCCTTTATAAAAACGGAAAAATATCCCAAACTCTCAATTTCTCACTTTTTCTGTAAAATTTCACCAAACTATTTTCATTGCATAATTTGCTTTATTCCCTGTTACTCTGAGAAACAACCAGCTTTCTTCAGAGTATATGGAATCCTTTCTATATTTATGAATGATAATGGAAGTTTTCACCTTGTTGGTGAACTATCATAAATAATTGCTGATTTTCATATAGGCATTGATAACATAAAGTCTAGAAGGCAATATCATCAGAATTAACTGTTATATCACACAAAATAAAATGCTCATTCGGGTCACTGGGAGGCTTATCTTAAGACAGCTCTCAACATTGCTGCTGATTGCTTTGATGGCTACTGAATGTCAGGTCTGCACTAGGGAATATCTGAGCAGTGTAAAAAGTTCTCTTCTTGGCATGAAGCAGGGAACCAATAGAGAGGTTTGAGAGGGAGGCCTCAATCTTAACTACATTGGCAACCCCCTGTCCCTACAGAAGAATTAATTTCAGAGAAAAACACTGAAGATACAGCTCAGGGAGAGGGACATATCTGATCAGAGCACACAGGAACAAATGCACATCCTGGCACACCATGCCCTGAGGATGATATTCATGCTCGAGAAGCTAATGCACAGAAAGGAACATAGGTCTGACCCCATAATGAGATATGACATCCCTTACTGAGCCATAGCACTTTGGGGACAACACAGGATACACAGTGTGGAAATTTTTCCCAATCTGACCCCACCGTACTGAGGTGAAACACTAAGGGCGTGCAACAGAACAGCAAGGGAAGCAGAGTGATGAATTCCCCAGGGAATAGCCAAAATAGACCTTGGTTCCAGGGATGGCACCCCATCACACTTGACCAGAAAACACCCATAAAGGTCAATAAACAGAGCTTGAGCTATTTATAGAATTTTCTTTTTTTTGGTCATTGTTTTTTGTCTTGTTTCCTTTTGTTTTTTTTTTTGCTCTGTCTTGTTTTTGTGCATATTATTAATTCTGCATTTCTAGCTAGATAAGCTAGGCAAGATAAACTATCTGGAGGAAAAAATGATGGGACTGACAGTTCCAGAGGGACATAGGAGAGGGAAAGGGTGGGGAAAGGAAGTGGATATTAATAAACCCAGGGACAAGGGAACAAAAAATGATCTAAAATTGATGGTGAGGGGAGTGTAGGAGGCCTGGTAGGGCTTGATCAAAGGCAATGTAATTGAGAGGAATTACTGAAACTCAAATGAAGGCTTAACACCATAGCGGGACAAGAGGAAAGTAAAAGGAAATAGAAGAAAGATCTAGGAGGCAAAGGGCACTTATAGAGGTCTAAATACAGGCATGTACATATGTAAATATATTTATATATGACTATGGGGAAATAGATCTATGTATATATATTCATAGGTTTAGTATTAAGGTAGCATTAAGGTAGCAAATGGACATTGGGCCTCTACTCAAAGACTCCCTCAACACAAGAACACTTTGTTCTATTTACCTTGCATTCCATGATGTTTACCTTCTCGACAAACAGAGCACCCTGATATGAATGGAAATAGGAAAACACCCAAAACAAAAGGCATGAGATGACAGCCTCACAGATCTTGATAATAACTCTGAAATCCAATGGCCTCAATTCATATATTAAAAGAAAAAGGCTAGAAGACTGCCTCAGACAAAATAACTCAGCAATATATTCCCTATAAGATACATATCTTAAATGCACAGACAAAAATAAACTAAGAATAAAAGGCTGGCAGAAAATATACCAGGAAAACAGCAATTTTTAAAAAGCAGGCATTGCTATCCTAACCTGTGACAAAATTGACCTCAAAATTCCAACCATAAAAAGAGACACGGAGGTTCACTATATAGTGCTTAAACCAGGAACCAGTGAGCCTATTAACTATATATGCTCCTAACGATGGTCCTGCAATATTTGTCAAACTATTCAAAAGATGAAAAAGAAATCAGATTCAACAATCATAGTAGGTGACTTCAATACAGAGAAAAATAGATCACTGGGAAAGAAGCTCAGCAAGGAGGCTACAGAGATAAAGCAATACAATTAAGCAAATGGACCTGACAGATACTTATAGAGCTTTCCATCCAAATGCAAAAAAAAAATCACATTCTTTTCAAGTGCACATGGCTTTTTTCTGAGCGTAGACCATAAGACCATATGCTGGGACACAAGTTGAACCTGAGTAAATTCAAACACATAGAGATTACTCAGACATCTTTTTCTGATCATCATGCCAAGAAGCTGGAGATTTAAAGAAAGCCAACCAGAAAAACAAGAACAAACAATTGGAGGATGAATAACAATCTTCTGCAACATGAATGGGTACTAGCCCAGATTAGAGAAGAGGTTAGGATGCTTCTAGAAACAAAGGACTATGAGAATAAAATGTATCAAAACCTATGGGATGCTGTGAAAGCAGTTACCAGAGGTAGATTGATATCAATATAGGGAGACTCCGGATAGGGCAAGATATGACAAAATAACAATCTATGTATTATCAAGGGCTCATGAGGTAGGGAGGAGCAGGGAGGGAGGGGAAAAAAAGAGGACCTGATGCAGAGGGCTTAAGTGGAAAGCAAATGCTTTGAGAGTGATTAGGGCAAAGAATGTACAGATGTGCTTTAGACAATTGATTTGTGTATATGTGTGGATTGTGATAAGAGTTGTATGAGCCCCTAATAAAATGTAAAAAAAGAAAGGAAAAAAAATGATTAGGGCAAAAAAAAAAAAAAGAAGAGGGACTTATGACAGATATGCTATCACAAAATCTCCAGTAGTTAGAACAGAGTCAACAGAACAACCCATCTAATAGCAAAAGAAAAGATGCCAAAGATTAATGCTGCAAAAAGCTGGTTCTATGAAAGGATCAACAGAATTGACAGACCACTGGAAAATCTAACCAAGGAAAGGGAGAAGCAAATATCAGTAGTCAGGATAAAGGAAGAAACAGAAGAAATCACGACATTCTCCAAAGAGATTAAAAAGGATAATCATAAAATATTATGGAAGACAGACAAATAGTTGGAAAAACAGGGTCTCCCTAGACTATCCCAGATAGAGGTCAAGAACCTCAACAAACACATACCAAAGAAATATATGTAGTTATCAAGAAGCTACCAACCTAAAAAGGCCTGGGACCAGACAACGTCACAGGGAAATTCTACCAAGCATTCTTTGAAGAGTTAACACCGATTCTCCCCAAATTTTTCAGAGTGTAGAAAAAGATGGCAATTCCCCAAACTCATTCTATGAAGCCAGTATAACTTTGATACCCAAACTGGGCAAGGATCCCACAGGAATACAGAACTACAGACCAATATCTCTGATGAACATAGATGCAAAAATCTTTAAGATATTGGCCAATTAAATATAAAAAGAATATAAAACATATCATTGACCATGATTAGGTAGGATTGATCCCATGGATGCAGGGGTGGTTTAACATAGACAATTCATCAACATTATATACCACATTGATAAGGAAAATATAAGAACCACATAATAATATTGATAGACACAGGAAAAGAATTTGACATCATCCAAGACCCATTCCTACTTAAGACACTCATGAAGATAAGAATGGAAGGAAAATGAAACAAGATGTTTACCCCACCCCATGCACAAGAATAACTCAAGGTGGATCACAGACTTAGAAATAAATTCTAAACTATCAGGACCATGAAGGAACCAGGATAAACCTAAGAATCTTGGCCCAGGGAATACATAGTCTAACTGCAATAAGGAATGATATACACATGTGAACCTGAAATCGACAAGTAGGATTTAGTAAGAATGAAACATCTTTGCATGTAAAAAGACTTCACCAAGAGGTTAATAAGACAACCCACCAGTGGGGAAAGGATTCTTAGCAATGACATAACAGACAAAGGGCTTAGTACTAAAATCTACAATACTTTCCTGGCCGGCAAACACAGGACAACTGTTAGCCCCTGATAAAGTGGACAAAAGAACTGAAAAGAAGTTTCACTAGGGATGCAACTCATATGGTCAATAAACACATGAGAAAGTGCTCCTGATCATTAGCCATCAGAGAAATGCAAATTTAAACAACCATGAGATACCTTCTCACACTCGACGCTAGCCCAAATCAGAAAATCAGAGAGCAACAAATGTTGGAGGGGACATGGTGAGATAGCAACCCTTCTCCACTGCTGGTGGTCATTGTTTAGATATGTACAGCCCTTGTAGAAAGCAATTTGATGATACTTAAAGAAAATGGAAATTGATCTACCATATGATCCAGCTATCCCTCTACTAGGCATATACCCAGAAGAGGTAAGAAGTAAAACACAGACTGCGCTCCACTGTTTATTTTGGCACATTTCACAATTACAGAGTTGGAAACAACCTAAATTTCCATTGTTAGATGAGTGGATTAGTAAACTCTGATATATACAAACAATGGAGTACTACACATCACTAAAAAGCACTGATGATTGCATAGAGTACATCATACTCTTCGGAAGAGTTGGAGAAAATTATTCTGAGCGAACTTAGCTAGTCACAAAAGTTGAAATACAACATGAGCCCACTGAGGTAAGTATAATCAGCACAGTAGGTATAGAAAAAAAAAACTTATCTATCTTACAATATACAGGCTGAGATACAGCGAGTCGGGTGGAGGTCAGACCAAACCCAAGGAGGTATATGTTAATCCATAACAAAGAAGGGGAGAGGAAAACCAGGAGGGGAAAAGGTCGGGGAGAAACAGATGATGGCATAGGGGGAGCAGGGAACTAACTCACCCAGGAAGAGAGTATTGGTTATGTCTCCACAGAATTGATTGTGCATACAAATCCCACCATGGTACAACAAACCATGAGGTCACCGTGATCATGAGGGGGGATTCATGAAAAGATTTGAGCTATAGGGCCCATCCCAACCAGAGCCAAACTGACTCCTGCACTAGAAATATGTGCACCAGAGAAGAACACTAAACCTTCAGGTGGGGGAAAGGGGCCAACTTGCCATGCCCACACAGAAGCAAACCAAGAAGGAAAACCAGAAAGGGACAGTCGGCCTAGACCCCATATTGGCATACCAAGCCCGGAGGATGATGTCCCTGCACAGAGCTGCTAAGGCACAGAGAGGACTGTAGGGCTGACAATTCAAGACATGTTGTCCCCTCACTGCAGAGAACTGTGACAGAAGACAATAATGGGGACACAGGGCCAGAAGATAGTGTGGTCTGAACCCCTGCAGTGGGCAAATCAAGAAGGGAGCATAACAGAACAGCAACTGGAGCAAAACCAATCCACAAAGACTGCTAAAAGTCCCCCAAATAGACTCCAGACTAGGAGGGGAAGCTCCTGGAAATTCTCCAGGACAGGAGAGAGTCATAAAGGCCAGTAGACAGATCTGGAACTATGTATGCTTTCTCTCTCTCCTTTTTTCCCTTTTCTTCTTTTCATTTTTCAATCTTTTGTTTTCTTATTGTTTGGTCTATGATATTGTTGGTTTGCCTCCTTATATAATACAGTCATGGGAAGCAAGCTCAGGGAGAAAGTAACGGAACCAAAGGCCCTAAAGGGTCTTGCGGGGAGAAGGTGGCAGGGAAAAGGGTGAGCAAATAATGCCACCGACAGAGTGACAACTAGAGAATTAAAACCACCAATAAGGAGGTTGCAGCAATTCTTTGAGTGTTGGAGCAACAGCAGTCTAGCTGAGAGGAAGTACTAAGAGGTGGAAGAAGGGGAACGTAATGGTGGGAAACGAGAAAGGAAACAGAGGAAGGCTAAAAGAAGTAAAGCTATAGATAGAAGTAAAAGGAGATGTGTGTACTTATGGAAATACATTGGTCCATAAAGATAGAGGTATTGGCCTATGTACATATATTTATAAGACAATAAACTGAGATTTGGATGGACTTTTGGCCTCAGCTCATACCCTCCCTCAATACAAGAAGACTTTGTTCTAACAAACTGGCATTTTGTGTTGGTCACCCCAGCCCTTCTGCCCTGCTCCTGCACAATTGCTAAAGACAAAATGGGTGCATAAGCAAGTGTGGTGAAGAAAGCGCATGGTGCCTGGCTATTAAAAGATATAGCATCTGGGGTCTTAAAGACTTGAAGTTACACAAGCTGCTATTCAGTAGAGAAACAACAAGCCCACATGGAAGAAGCACACCAGCCGGTGCAATCATGAGGTATCATCAGGACTGGGTAAAAGGTATCCGAAGACCCATAACAGACAAACAAACAAAAAATATTGTAGATACCAAGGAGGGGAGGTCCCCCAAGCCCATCTGTAGACAGTGGGACATCCCCCCGCAGAGTGATCCCAAGGAAGGGATGAGCCAACCAGGGTGAAGTAAAGCACCGATGGGACACATAATATTCCTCTGGTTCCTTTAGACTTCCTTGCCCCCAATTGTCATGACCCTAGTCCTGCTTCTCACTCTGGATTGGATCAGAGATATAGATAAGAGTTAATGATCATGAGACACACAACCCAGGAGCAGGAATGAGAATAGCAATACCAAAAGGGTAGGGGGAAAGGGATTGGAGGAGAGAAAGGGGGAACCGATAGCAATGATTGGCATATAACCACACACACACACCTCCAGGGGAAACACCAACAGAAATCATGGGGGAAGGGAGATAGTGTTCAGTGTGATATATAAAAATAATAATAGTTTGTAATCTATCAAGGGATCATGAGGTTTGGGGGTAGAGGGCAAGAAAATAAGTTAATATCTAGGAAAGAGCTATGGCAACATATATACAAATATGCCTGATGCAATTGTTGTATGGATTCTAATAAGAGTTGTAAAAGCCTCCAGTAGAGGGATCTTTAATTTTAAAAAGTTCATGAAAATCTCTGACTAAGAAATAATGAATGGTTGATTGCTATAAGAGCTGTAAGAGTCCTCAATAAATAAAATGATTTAAAATCATTTATAAATAAAAATATATATTCTTTGCCAACACCATAATTTAAATGTCTCAATCCTGTGATCTTCATTTATTTCTTACTTGCACATATATATGAAGTGATTAAAAATATAACTTTTGTCTGTGCACCTCAGTCTTCCATGTAACAGTTTGAGCTTCAACACTTTAAAGAGGTCCTATGCAGCAGATTTGCTTAATGCAATACATCATGAGATAGTTAAGGCTTATTGTGCCAACCTGGCCTATAAACGCATGTGAAATTAATTGAAGGGTGGAGAGATAGATGGTTCAGTGAGCCTTGCCTTTCTTGTTCTTGGGTCTCATGCTTTCTGATGTTCTGACCAGGGTGCAGCTGCCTTAGCCAGCTCCCTGCTTCAGCTGGCAAGGCTCACTTCCTGCAAGACATCCTGAGGAAAAGGCCATATGGACCTACCCTGATGTAGCCCTGGGTGCTGGAGCAGCCCCGTGGAGACCTGTGCCAGCGCTGAGATGCTTACATGCTCACTGATTCAGCGTTCCCCCTGAAGTTGCTGTCATTGCATGTGTTTTGTGAGATTGAGGAGGATTTTGCAGATCGGTTTTGGGCGTATGGGCTAATGTTGGACTTACAGGCTTGGACAGCACTGGGTTGGGATGCTTTCTTAATGTACACTTACCCTTTATATAAAAATCTCTCTTATATACATATGAGTTTTTGTGGATTTGTTTCTCTAGTCTACCCAGACTAACACACATCCTTTAATGTCTTGTCTTTTGCTTTCATGGGCATTGGCTATGGATTAAAGCAAAATAAAATCTTTGATCACTTCAATATTTTCTCCATTTATAATGATCATGTCTACTGGTACAGTTATGAAGACTTGTGTTTTATTCACATTGAGTTATAATCCATACTGAAGGCTGCAGGTAAGACAACAACAATGAATCTATACTCCCTATATTCCATTCCAGCTCTTATGCCCTCTCCATCTACATTTAAAAGTTGTATTTTGTAGATAGTTTCTGATCTCCTGTAATGCAAATCAGGATCCAAGTAGTGAAAAAACAAGGAAAGGGAGAGCTTTGGTTTGAGGCTGTTGTTATTTTTCATCGTCATCGAGTCCGTTTGACTCATGGTGGTCCTATCTATATACAACAGAAGGAGACACTTCCCGGTCCTGCTCTACTTCAAAATTATTGTGAGGCTAACTGACATTCTAAAATGTGTGGAAATTCAGGTGAGAAGCTGTGCATTCTAAGTATATATTTAATTACCAGTACTTATCTTGAGTACAGTGTGTTGCTTTTTCCATGACTCTTGCAGCTCCTGAGCTATAAAAACCTTCAGTCACACAATTGTTTTGCACCAATGGTGCCACTTGGGTACTACAAAATCATTTAGAAACACTTCCACATACTTTCTGAAGTTATCATAATTCTGTTATTTGTGAATATGCTTGTATTTTTTGTTTGTTTGCTTCCCAGTTTATTTGTCAAATTAGACTCCTGGGAGCTAACAAAAAGAAATAAGTGCACAGCATCTCATAATCTCTCATATAACTTTAAAACAAAAGTTAACTAAACTTGCATGCAAACTATCTTTTATGTTAATATTTTTTCTGATGTTGAAACACCATATAATTTTCAATAAATATTGAAAGTTCAGAGGATGCATTCCTAATAATTAAAAGTGGAAGCTTGAGACTATGTGATATATTCCTGTTTACATATACAAGAACCTACTTTTAGTGACTAATGCTCAATAGTTATTTCTCAAGCAGTAAGTAAGCTTAATTAGATAAAAATTGCAAATCTAAAGTTATTTCTTTTTGTAAAATCCTCAATCTTGAATACTGCTAAATTAAACAGCCCCAGCCTGTGAAGCTTTGCTCCTTGCAGGCCATCAAACCTAAGCCTGTGATGCAGCATGTATGGAGGGAGATTAGCGTGGACTACTGGAAAGACTTGCTTGGGATTTACTTAAAATATATTACTCAATAAATATTCATCACTACCCCTTCAATTTCCTTTGTAAATATAACACCAGTACTATGCTGCTTTTACCCCCAACCATAGCATGTATTACTGAAAATATGCCATCATGATTCTTTTTTATGTAAGGTATGTGTGCATTGTATAATACTTTCAATTAAGTTGATTTTCTAGTTCTTATCTGAATAGTAATATCTTGCTATTAAGACTCAAGCCAATGGTGCAACCTCAGGTTTCAGCTAATAAAACCCTGGGTAATACTTCATATCTTAGTGACGTCATTTCTTAAGTGAGAAGATTAATCCTAATGATCTCTAATACTTTTCTGCTGTATAGTATCATAATGGCGCATCTCTTCTGTTTAGCACTCGGAAAATCCCCAGAGTTCAAATGTGGAAAATGGATAACGCAAAAGAATATATTATGGTTTCACTGTCACATTTTCAAAGTGACATCCTGTCTTTATTAATGAGAATTGATTATGTCAATCTGGAGATGAAGAAAAAACAAATCAATATAATCACTGACATTGATTGACCTGTTGGGTATATTGGCATCATAATTTTGCTATGGTCATTTTGTAAGAATGTCAGAAATGATGGAAGCAGAGGGCAGGACACAATAGAAGAAAGAAACAATGTTAGCTGTAGAAAGATGAGCAGGTGCAGAGGATCAAAACCCAATTATTCCTAACATAGAAAGATATTGGAGAAATGAAGGAGCCATAGGAATATAAGAGGTACTTAGAGCAAATTGCTCAAAGACCTTAGAGGCATCATAGCCAGCATAACATAATACAGAAGGAAGGATTTTGAGATTAATCTCTTCTATTAATTTTATTGCAAGACAACTATAAATCTTCAGCTAAGTACTTTAGAATGAAAATCATGTTTCTGAAATATTTGTATTCATTATATTCCACATTTAGAATGAAATAAGATTTTTTTAAAGCTGAAATTAGAAAAAATAGGGTAGCATGCTGGTTATTTCAAATGATCAAGGTCATGTGAGATTAATTTATAATATAAGCAGAAAGTAATATTGGGTATAATTCCAAATAAGAAATACCTTTTATTGTGCGATCACGAGGTATTGAAGAGATCAGGTATCATGCATCATCAGAACAAAAAATCTTACTGTAGTGAAGGAGGGGGGGAGTGCGGAGTGGAGACCCAAAGCCCATTTGTAGGCCACTGGAGATCCCCTTGCAGATAGGGTCTCGGGGAGGAGACGAGCCAGACAGGGTGCGATGTAGCAACGGTGAAAAATACAACTTTCCTCTAGTTCCTAAGTGCTCTCTCCACACCCATCATGATCCCAATTCTACCTTGCAAGTCTGTCTAGACCAGAGGATGTACACTGGTACAGATAGAAACCATAAACACAGGGAATCCAGGGAGGATGATCCCTTCAGGACCAGTGGTGTGAGTGGCGATACTGGGAGGGTAGAAGGAGGGTGAGCTGGAAAGGGGGAACTGATTACAAGGATCTACATGTGACCTTCTCCCTGGGGGACATACAACAGAAAAGTGGGTGAAGGGAGACATCGGACAGTGCAAGATATGACAAAATAATAATCAAAGGTTATAAATTATCAAAGGTTCATGAGGGAGGGGGAGTGGGGGAGTGAGGAGGAAGAATTAGGACCTGATGCCAGGGGCTTATGTTGAGAGCAAATGTTTTGAGAATGATGAGGGCAATGAATGTACAAATGTGCCTTACACAACTGATGTATGTATGGATTGTGATAAGAGTTGTATGAGCTCCCAATAAAACATTTTTAAAAAAAGAAATGCCTTTTACAGTCCATTATATTTATACTTCCATTTCTTTCCACTTTTGTTGTACCAGTAATTTAATGATGTCCCAACCATGTATATATCTGCTTGACCTACTTTTTGCTTCAAAATTTCACAAAATTGCTAAGATAATTTTCTGTTAAACATTTATGGTAAGGAAGTATAAGATTGATCAATATACACTCGACAGAAATGAGAAGAAAACTATATAAAATCAAGTTAAGATCAGGGAGAGGAGCAGCCGGACTGAGGCACTTCTGTTTCTATTGGTCGGTAAATGGAGGAACAGCCTCACATCAGGAAGGGATGCTCAAGAGCAATCCTTATCAATCCTAGGAACTTTTCCCTGCCTTGTACTCATTGCCGTTCACTCCCCATTTCCTGCCAGTCTCCCTGTCTTGTTCCTTTGAATCTATTGATCGAGTCCTGGAATTGATGGGACAGAGGGTTGCACAACTTTTTTTCCCCTCAAAAGTATAGAATTTATTCACTAAGTCTTAATAATATATATAAACCACCAAAGTAAAGATCATTTCCATAAAAATGATACTGTCAAAAAAGTGAAAAACCATGATTGAGATGAAGAAAAAGATATTCACAACACATACAACTGGATAAAAATTTATATTGAAATATACAAGAATAAGAAAAAAAGAATTGCCATAAAATCACAGAAAGCCGTTATTAACTAAAAAAATTAAAGTGTGAAACTGTTTTCAACATATTCTTCATCTAGGTGGACATATTTCTGAAGGTGGTGTTTCCAATTTTTTAACCCTCCCTTAAAGAATTCTGCACTCTATTCACCTCAAAAAGACAGTTTTGACATCCCCAAAGGACTCAAATTGTGTTCTTTTTCTTTAAAAAAATCATTTTATTGGGGGTTCTTATACCTCTTATCACAATCCATCTATCCATCCATCCATTGTGTCATTTGTACATATAATTTTCAGAAGATTTTCTTTCTACTTAAGCCTTTGGTATCAGCTCCTCATATTTTCCTCCCCCCTTCCCTCTCTTATGAACCTTTGTTGATTTATATATATTTTTCATGTCTTACACTGACGGCTGTCTACATTCACCAACTTTTCTGTTGTTTGTCCCCCTGGGTGAGGGTGGGGTGGGGTTATAGGTCAATTATTGTGATCAGGTCCCCCGTCAACCCTCCACTTTTCCCCTATCCTCCTGATATCACTACTCTCATGATTGGTCTTGAGGGGTTTATCTGTCCTGAATTCCCTCTGTTGTGAGCTCTTATCTGTACCAGTGTACATGCTCTGGTCTAGCTGGATTTTTAAGGTAGAGTTGGGGTCATAATAGTGGGGGAATGAATCATTAAAGAACCAGAGGAAAGTTCTAGGCTGAATCTATGCTATATTGCACCCTGACTGGCGTGTCTCTTCCTTGTGACCCAGCTGCAAGGGGCTGTCCAATTGTCTGCAGATGGCCCTTGGGTCTCCATGGTTGCACAACACTTATCGATGTGATTGAACTATTGAGATGCATGATATGTGAATTATATGTCGGTGAAATTATTGAAAATAAACAAATATAATAAAAAAGCACAATTATAGATAAATCAAGGGAAGAATAACCTGATACTATGAGTATGTTTTTGGTTAGATACTTTTTTACATAGTTTCTACCCAGCAAACCTTGATGAACCACAAAACAAAAAATACAGTATAATGACCTTAGACTCTGGCCTTATCGGTAACACAGCATCCCCCAACACACACACCAAAAGGATTCAACATAGACCCCGGCTGCATGAACTGTGCCCTACCTCAAAATCACCTATAGTCCTTGGATTTAAGGCTGAAGTTCCCTCATAAGAGACTAAACAAGTGATGGCCACCCCCGCCCCCCAAGACTGTGGAATTAGTGGTCATTGGATCTTGGTTAGGATCCTTGACTGAGTGGGCATCCAGTGAAAAGAGACACAGAATGACAATATTTTACTATCTTATTGTTCTTCTTGAATTAATATGCTATGTATCACCCTAAAAACCTCAGAGTCATCATACCAGCATAACATAGATAGGCAAGGATCTACCCTTATAAGGAATTCCCTAGCACCAACTCACATGCTCAATCATTCGATAATCCAATATATACAAAGCAACTACTCATTGATTGTGATAACAGCTGGACTGTACTCACATAAAGTCCTTTTCTCAATAGTGCCTTGGATTCTATGCCATTGGATAAATTATTGAGGTTAGCAATGGAATCATCTTTGTGTTAGTCCGGGTACATTAGTGAAAACAAATCCACAGACACATGTATAAGAGAGAGTTTTATATAAAGGTTAAATGCACATCAAGAAAACATCCCAACCCAGTGCTGTCCAAACCAAGTGCAACATTAGGTCATTTATCTGACACCAATCCACAAAGTTCTCCTCCATCTCACAGAGTATATGCAATGATGCCGACTGCAGGAGGAAAGTCAAATCAGTGACTAATCATCTCAGCGCTGGCAGGAGTCTCCACACAGCATTTCCAGCATCCAGGGCTGCATCCAGGTAGAGGTCCATGTGGCATCTTCTCAGGGATGTCTTGCAGGAAGTCAGCCTTGCCAGCTGAAGAAGGAACTGGCGGAGGCAGCTATACCCTGGCCCAACCATCACAAAGTAAGAGACCCGAGTACTAGGAAGGCAAGACTGACCAAGCTATTTATCCCTCCACCCTTCATTTAACCCCACATGTGTTTATCGGCCAAGTTGTCACAATAAACGACCTCAACCTTATACCTCTAGAGGGCTTATTGATGATTTCTTTTGTCATAAAATGATAATACGACAGCTAAAGTAAGCCAGGGTAATACATAACCTGTGGAGAAGTAGATGAATTCCGGGATCCCACTAACTCTAGCCCCAATCCAGGAAGTGTTAGTTCTTATGACAAGGCCCTGCTCAATATTCACCTTCATACAGCGATCCTTGAAGATATGTGTGCTCCAGCAAAGTGTTAAAAAGAAAGAAGATGGTGCCCAGTTGTTATTAATTGGAACAGTGCCCTAGATCTTACAGGCTTGTATTCATACAAAAAAATCATGTAAATGAGGCATCATCTAAATCCACATGAAAAAAAAAGCACACCAGTCTGTGTGATCCAAAGATGACAAGAACAAAATACAAATAAGATGAAGGGAAAGATATCAGAGCTTAAATTGTGAAATCTAATTTGTAGAAGGCTAAGGAGGCCAGTAGGAGCCCAACATCCATCTGCAGAGTGTCTATTCAGATCAAGCCTCTGACAGATCCCAGCTAGCTGTTGTTGATGGAGGTGAACAGCCTTACAAACAGACAGATATTTTTGTAAACTTGATTATGGTGGCTGAGGTATAATAGGACACGTGGTCAGCTGACCTCCCTCTTGACCCATCCTAAATTTGCTGAGTAATGAAATATTTCTTGCTTGTTCCATGAAAGGAATTTTATCTCTGGATAATTTTAATATTCCCACTGGGCTTTTCCTTCTTTCTTTTTTCCTGTTTTGTTTGACTATTTTTTATTGTTTATGTTATGTTTCCTAGTTCATGAAGTACAGAAGGAGCAGATACATAGAGATATTAAATTAACTGATGTAATAGCGTCTCAGGAATGGGAAGGGGGAAGATGAGAGGAACTCTGGTAAATAATGAAATGGGAGGGTGTGTGCGCCCTAGAACTGTGCAAATGTATGACATGTGAATTTTATATCAATAAATCTACTGTGAAAATATTTTTCATAACTATTTTTAACTAGAGGAGAGCTGGTGCCACAGTAGATTTAGTGTTCAGAAGTTTAAATCATGAGCTGCAGTTCAGTGGAAAAATAATACAGCTTGCTTCTATAAAGAGTTATAGTCTTAGAAACCCTATGGGAGAGTTCTATAGTGCCACTATGAACTAGAATTGAATGATAGCAATGAATTTATTATTAGCTGGATAATACTGTTGGGCATGGATATAGCAGAAAACAAGAACAACAAAAACAGCTCATGGTGCTCAAGCAGTTTGCAAACATTATGGAATCGTGTAGACTTTAGGAAGGCAGTAGAGGTAATATAGTGGGATTCTCTGCTTCCATGTGAAAAACCTAGGTTTACTTTCCAACCTATGTATCTCATGCATAACCACCACTTGTCTGTTAGTGAGCACTGGATTGTTGCTATGAGGCTGAACAAGTTTAGCAGAGCTTCTAGACTAAGTTATATGGGGGCTAAATTACCTAGCAATCTACTTACAAAACCCAGACAATGAAAATCCTATGGATCACAACGGCTAAACCCCCAATTAGGGAAATGGCACAGGACCATGCAGGGTTTCATTTCTCTTTTATTCCATTGCTCATGGGGCCCCCAGGGGTTGAGACCATAGCAAGCAACAACAGTACAATATTATAAAACAAAAAGCAACATACAAATAACCTCAAATATGTTTCCCATGTCAAAGATATTATGAAGAAATATGAAGCAAGGTAAGAGAAAAATTAAAGTATGAGTTGGATGAATTTAATATAGAGTATCAAGTATTTAAACAGGGACATCCATCAAGAGAGGGAAAAAATGAGGCTTTTAGAGTAAAGAGCAAGTCAACATAAGTAGAAAATAATATCAAAAGCTTTTTTTCCCCCCAAAGGCTTTTAATGTCAGAGAACAGAGAGGCCAGAAAGACTAGAACAGAAAGGTTGAGGAGAGAATGGCATTATGCACTATTGGAAAGGGAGACAAAGGTTGATAATCTAGACTCTTGTAGGCCCTATTGATGAATAGGAAGTTTGAATCAAGCTACCACAGAGTTTTCGACTGAATATTAATATCATCTCATCACATAAGGATCTCTCGCTAGCCTGTGGAAAGGATAAGGTGTGCAGGGAACCGAGGTAGAAGCAGGAGTCTATGGTAATGGCATAGGCAAGCAACATGGTCTATGTAGGAGATGAGAGTCTATGGTGATGTATAGTAGACTCACACTGAACTAACCGCCAACCAGAATATCAGCAGTTTGAATCCACCTGTTGTTCCTTGGGAGAACGATGAGGCAGTCTCAAAGATTTACAGCTTTGACAAATCCGAAGATAGTTCCATTTTAGTTAGGTACAGTGGAGTCCATTCCGATTCATAGTGGCCCTGTACACAACAGAACAACATGATTCTCAGTCCTGAGCCATCTTTGTAATTGTTTTGTTTGAGCCCATTGTGTATCAATCGATTTTCTTTATGGTCTTCCTCTTCTTTAACAAGCACGATGTCCTTTTCCAGGGCTTGGTCTCTTTGGATAACACATCCAAAATATGTGAGACAAATCTCATCATCCTTTCTTCGATGGAACATTCTGGTTGTACTTCTTCTAAACCAGATTTGTTTATTCTTCCAGTTGTGTAAGGTACAGTAAATAGGCCACAAGAATAATTCAAAGGCATCAATGATTATTTTCTTTTCTTTATTCATTGTCCAGCTTTCACATGCATGTGACAATTCTGGGAATTAAAAACCTTGCGCTAGATGCATCGTATTCTTCAAAGTGAGAGTTCTACTCTGTCCTGTCTAGGCACTGTGACTCGGAATGAACTTGATGGCAGTGATTAGAGGGTTAAGAAATAATTGTAGGAAATGAGAGTTTATTGGGTTTTACATATATTTTAAAGAAAGAAGTGTGTGTGTGTGTGTGTGTAGAAGAACCAAAGTAACTTCTCGTGTTTTTCTAAGTAATTGGAAGACTGTGATTTTCAATTCTTGAAATTAGGAGTACCTTTAGGCTCCCTACTTCTGCCAAGATTGTGGCTCAGAGACCCTGTATGAGTTGCTATGAGTAGAAGCAAGGGAAGTAAGCCTTCATTGCACATACTTTGGATATGTTGTCAGCAGGGACCAGTACCCAGGAAAGGATATCATGCCTAGTAAAGGGGAGGGTCAGCAAAAAAGCCGTAGACTGTCAAAGAGATAGATTGACAAAGTGGCTGCAACCGTGAGCTCAAGCATAATGACTCTTGGAAGATGACTCAGGACAGCGTATTATGGGTCTGAACAGAATTGATGGCACCTAACAAGTAGAGGTGGTATTGACTCAATGACACTGGGGTTCTGTAGAGAAAACCATGACTCTGACTAGTTCTAAGGCTTTCTCTGCCATCATTCTTTCATACATTTTGCTCCACCAAACTTGCATTTTGCTGTTACTTGAATGCAATACGATTTATCCTTTAAAGCCTTGCCATTTGGAATATTATAGTGTCTGACAGAAATCTGTCAGAGAAGGAATATGCAGATATTTTCTACTAAGATGAGTGTAGAAGAGTGAGAAGATTTCACTCTGTAAGAGACAGAAAACTTTGAAACCTGGAAAAGCATAGCAACCCTTTTGATTTTCTATTCTCACACCTACACTGCACATGTAAAAATTCAGGGGAAAGATCTGTACTACAGGAACACATTTAAAAGGAAACAGGAAATGAGAATAAGACCACAAATGAGGAACCAGTAACATAACAGGAAAATACAGAAAGAGAGGTAACTACAAAGTCAACAAAGAATTTCAAGGAGGAGGTTCTTATGAGTTTTGTAAGATTTCTATAGTGGATTCAGTAGATAATTAATCAGAATTTACCATAAAATTGACAGTTGTTCCATTTCCTGGATGGTTTTTTTTTTTTTATTTGATGTTCCCTGGTGACTACCATTTTATGACCTGGGAAAATGGGTTCATCCCATTGAGGTCTTCCATTTGTGTCTAATCTTTGTTTTCCCTCTCTGTCTCAAAAAGATAGAGTATAATTCTTGTACATCAATGTCTTGGATATTTTCTTACCTAAAATTAAGTATACGTGTATTTATGTATATTGTGCTTAGTAAATATAATTTTAGTGAAAGTGAAAATGAAGGAGGAAGGTAGGTTAAAAAGGGAAGAAATGAACAACTTTCTAAAGAACTCTAGGGCATCATGGTCATAATATACCCATCCCTAAAATTAAGGGAAAAAACATATTGCTCCTATAATTAGAATATATATATATAATTATATACTCAAAATAATTGAATGTATTTATGTTTAGCAATAATAATTTTAGATAAAGGGGGAAATTAAGTAGAGAAGGAAGCAAAGAAATAAAAAAATCTCAAATTTGTTTGAAAATTTCCATTGTATTCAAGAGGATGTTTTACTAGAGTCCAGCTTTCAATATAGTGCTGTAAACAAACACACTGCCATCAAATTTATGCTGACTCACGGTAATACTGTGCAACAGGGTAGAACTGACCATTGAATTTCCAAGACTGTAACTTGTTATGTGACACTGAGGGTCTCAGGCTGATAATCACATCAGCTAAGATATGGAATGTATTTAACATGTTCTTATTTATTCTAGAAATTAAAAAAAGATACTGCTAGATGACTACATAATTAAAAGTAATTTCTTATACAACCTTCATGCCAATAATATCTTAGTGTGTTGTATTTTTCTTCCCTTCAAATGTAATTTTAATTAGAAATTTCTGAAACTTTTATTTCTTCCCTAAAGAACTAAATTCAAAATGACATCTTCAACATCTGTGCAGGGTAGAGGACCCTTCCTTCCACCTGATTTTGTTTCATAAAAGTGTTCAGAAACCTTTCTCTGTACATATTAATGCCCTGTTACATTCTTATATAATTAAGATATTAAGATTCTATTTGATAATTTTTATGGTCCTTAAGTAAAGGTTACTTACTCAACTACCAAATATAATAATCAATGGATTAAACCCACCCAGAAAGGTTAATTACCAAATATAAAAATCAATGGATTAAACCTACCCAGAATCATGTTACACGCCAGACTTGGTGATCTGCTTGGTAAGCGTTACATCTTTGAGAACCTGACAAAGCACAATCGTGCTCTAGCAGACATGGATGGAGTCACCATGAGTCTTTTGACTCCAACACAACTGCCTTGTTTGGTTTTCATTTGTGGTAATTACTAAACCATAAAGAATTGGTCTCAACATGCAAATAAATCTGTACTGGAAGAAGTTAGACCAGAGTGCTCCTTAGAGGCAAGGATGGCATGACTTTATCTTACATGCTTTGGACATTTGATCAGGAGAAGCCAGTCCCTGGAGAAGGACTTCATGTTTTATAAAATGGAAGGGCAGTGAAAAAGAGGAAGTTCCTCAACAAGATGGACCGACAGAGTGTCTGCTTCAATGGGCTCAGGCATAGGAACAATTGTGAGGATCCACAGGGCCTTGCAGTGGTTTATTCTGTTGTGATGCATCAGGGTGGGTCAGAATCAACTGCATGACACCTGACAAGAACAACAACATAATACATTACCATTTGTCTTAACGTAAATGCTAGTAAAATAATAATAATAGAGGATGTACAGCGGTGCAGAAGGGATCTGGAAACACAGGGAATCTAGGACGGATGAACCCCTCAACACCAGCGGTGGGAGTGGCGACACCAGGAGGGAAGGGGGTGTAGAAAGGGAGAACCGATATGGAGATCTATGTGTAACTTCCTCTCTGGGAGATAGACAATGGGGAGGCGGGTGAGGGGAGATGCCGGGGAGTGTAAGATAAGATATAATAATTATTTATAAACTATCAAGGGACCAGGGGTGGGATCAGGGAGGGAGGGGAACGGGGAAAAAAAGGGAAACCGAGCTGATTCCAGGAACCCAAGTGGAAGGTGAATTATGAGAGTGACGAGTGCAACGAATGTATAAGGGTGCTTTGCTCAATTGATGTATGTACAGACTGTGATAAGCGCCTTATGAGCCCAAATAAAAAGATTTTTAAAAAAAAGAAAGCAGAAGGGAGTGAAGATAAAAGAGGGGGAGTAAGCACACGCTGATACCAAGGGCTCCCATAGAAAGTAAATGTGTAGAAAATAATGATGGAAGCATCAACCTATGTAAAATATGCTAGACATAATTGATGTATGGGGCCATAAAGGCTCCAATAAATTATCTTTTAATTAAAAATAATAATAGAAAATATAATAAACATTAAAACAAACAGGAGATGATCATAGGCTACTAGGTCATGAAACATGAGAATTACATAAAGCCAAATTTAGAACTTCATAAAGTCTTTACCAAGATTGAAAAATAAAATATCCCACATGGAAGAAGCACACCAGCCTGTGTATCAAGAGGTGTTGATGGGATCAGGTATCAGGCATCAAAGATCCAAAACAAAACAAACAACCAAACAAAAAGCATATCAATGGGAATGAGGGCGGAGGGCAGAGTGGAGACCCAAAGCCCATCAGTAGTCAGTGGGGCACCCCCTGTCAGAAGGGCCACAGGAAAAGAAGAGTCAGTCAGGGTGCAGTATAGCAATGATGAAACGCACAACCTTCTTCTAGTTCTTGAATACTTCCCCGCCCTGACCCCACTACCATGACCCCAATTCTATCTTCTAAATCTGGCTAGACCAGAACATGTATACTGGTACAGAAAAGAGCTCACAACACAGGGAACCCAGAACATATAAACCCCCCAGGACCAATAAGGGGAGCAGCGATGCTAGGAGGGTAAGGTTAAGGGTAGAGTTTGGTGGGGGGAGGTAAAGGGAAATGATCACAATGATTGACATATGGCCTCCATCCCAGGGGGATAGATGAAAGAAAAGTGGGTGAAATGAGACAGTGGTTGATGTAAGACATAAAAAAAAAAATTATCAAGGGACATGGTGGAGAGGTTGGGGAAGGAAGGGGAAACATGAGGAGCTAATGCCAGGGGCTCGGGTAGAAAGAACATGCTTTGAAAAAGATGATGGCAGCATATGTACAGATGTGTTTGACACAATGAATATATGTATGGATTGTGATAAGAGCTGTAGCAGCCCCTAATACAATTAAAAATAAATAAATAAAATACGGATAAATCCAGTTCAACGGGGTGCATTCTGACCCCCAAATAAACCTTCCAAGTCTCATTTTGTTAGATTAGTCAGCATTTTAAAATTGAGATTTAGATGTCAGAAGTTAGTGTTTGAGGACCTTCATTCTTCTTATGCAAAAGAGATAGTGAGCACACAGTGATGTTTTTTATTTTAGTTAATAAATCTTTTTATTGGGGCTCATATAGCTCTTATCACAATCCGTACATACATCAATTGAGCAAAGCACCCTTATACATTCGTTGCACTTGTCATTCTCATAATTCACCTTCCACTTGGGTTCCTGGAATCAGCTCGGTTTCCCTTCCCCCCCCCTCTCCCTCCCAGCTCCCCCCTTCCCCCTGGTCCCTTGATAGTTTATAAATAATTATTTTATCTTACACTCCCGGCGTCTCCCCTCACCCACCTCCCCATTGCCCACCTCCCAGAGAGGAGGTTACACATAGATCTCCAAGATCGGTTCTCCCTTTCTACACCCCCTTCCCTCCAGGTGTCGCCACTCCTACCTCGGGTGTTGAAAGGTTCGTCTGTCCTAGAGTCCCTGTGCTTCCAGATCCCTACTGCACTGCTGTACGTCCTCTGGTATAACCAGGTCCGCAAGGTAGAATTAGGGTCATGATCATTGGGAGGGGAGGAAGCGTTCAGGAACTAGAGGAAGATTTTTACTTTCATTGTTGCTACACTGAACCCTGAGTGACTCATCTCCTCCCCACTACCCCTCTGGAAGGGATGTCCAGCTGTCTACAGATGGGCATTGGGTCCCCATCACGCACTCCCCCTCATTCACGGTGATGTGATTCTCACCACCACACCACCTTTGTTGTTGGAGACCTGGTCTCCTCTGCCCTTCACGATCACCTATGTTGGTGTGCTGCTTCTGTGTGGGCTTTGCTGCTTCTGGGCTAGATGGCCGCTTGTTTGCTTTCAAGCCTTTAAGTTCCCAGATGCTACATCTCTCAGTTTTTTTTACAACATCAGGTCATCTTTTCAAAAAGCCACATATCACCCAGAACCTTGGGCTTGAAAAGTATATTCTTGAGTATCCACATGTCTGTGATAGGAGCTGGTCTTGTAGTGGTTATGTGTTGGGCTGAGGTCCTCATGGTCGGCAGTTCTAAACCACCGACAGCTCTGCAGGAGAAAGTCTATCTCAGAAACCCACAGGGGATCGATAGGAGTCAGCACTGATTCCATGGCAGTGAGTTTGCTTTTCTTCTAGTGAGCGGAAGTAATCATATACACAGCCCTAGGAAGGATAAGTTGCAAATACTTTATGCCAAATTGATCCAGGTACAACCTATTTTTTCAATTATATACTTCTTCTACCTAGACTATCTAAATCTTTGGTAAAGCCCAGGCATGCCTGCTAGGCATTAAAGGATAATCCATGGGCTTTGTCTTATGATATTTATTGTTCTAGGAAATATATACCATCCAAGTAGAATAAATACACTATTTTGAAGCTTCAGCACAGGTACAGGAAGATGTTCAGTGATGCAGTAGTGATGGGAAAGTAATAGATGGATGCCACTATGGAAAGGATGCTGCACACCCTACTAAAAATTCCAAATGCTACCCACAAAACATGGAGAGCAAGAGCAAGTGTGTCTCATATCCTCTCAAAGTTTTGCTTGCTAGTAATTACCTGATAAGCTTTATTGAGAATATTCAATGCACTGATCTAAATGGTAAAAATTGTTATTAATTAACAAACTCTATTGGTCATTGGCTTTATATCTATATTTGCTGAACTCACCATATATAATGGTAGCTATTAAACTCTTAAATGAAAAAAAAAGTCAAGGTTTTGTTCTTTGGAAAGACAACTATGGAATTGAATAAGATAAATTGAAGAGGTAGATTATGGAAATGAAAAGGGATCTTTGAGGTGCATAACAAGTCAGTTTAGAGAGATAAAGAGACGAAAAATGCAACCGGTGACAGGGAAATTACTTTTAGGAATTAATTATAACAGAGCTTAAATCAAGTGCTACTTGACTCAGTCAAATGGTATTGATCTATTCTTTTCTGCCATAGAAAAAAGGTCTAAGTGTTTTAAAATCTCTATTGACTCCCTAGAATAGTGATACTCAAGTTTTTGTGGCATCTCAATTTTTAGGAAAAAGACAAATGCCCAGACACAAAAATGTGGGACAGTAGACTCATGAACTATCTACCCACCAAGTTTCTAGTTTCTAATGGGAATAAAAAGTAATAACAAAAAAAAGGGTGGAATTTAAAAATACTTTCCCCCAGCTTTTTCTCCCCTAACCTACTAGGCTGTTTGCCAGCAAATGGTGGGAGGTCAGATGCTTAGAGATGTTTCTCCCTGTAGGTATTCAGGCCTCCAGAGGAACCAGACACTATCGTTTACCCACCATAGGTGGATCTAACTCTCTGCTGTTAAGGGCAGTGGATTCCTTTCCATAGAAAGCTTAGAATAAATTAAGTCTTCAGCTCAAGGACAATCAAGGTTATGCTCCATCTAGAATCTAGGATCCACTCATCTTGTCACATGTGTACCTCTGATCCCTCCTCTTCCCATTGTGTGGGGTAGCCAGCCCTGCACAACTAATCGAGGGTTCAGTAGGCACAGTCTTACGATTGAGATATATGAAGATTATAATAAAATCATAGAAGATAGGAGAGATGGGATCGAGAGAGAAACACAAAGAAGTCACACACATTTCATGGTAGCATGTTTACCTCAGCTCCTTTTGGCGATACTTGTGGAGGTGGGAGACGAGAGGGCAGGAGAGAGCTCTGGTGAGGTTTATTTCTAGCCAAACCTTATATATCTTTGGGGACATGCAAGTCTCCTGACTACAGATAACGACCTACCTCACAGAAAGGGGTTGTAACATAGGCAATACAAGCAACAGGAGGGAGATGACCTAGTGGTGTACACGCAGTGGTAAAGGAAGGGAATAGGGGCACATATGTGGCAAGATGGACAGGCCCTAGACTCAATATAGTAGCCTAACCTTAGTCATCTTTGAGCTATCTGGACTTGCCTTAGGGCATTCCTTCAAGGGAACAATATCAGAAGGGAGTGTGCCCTATGTAGGGTGAGTCAGATTATATACAGTCTGGTTGTTCTAGATGGTTGATACCCTTCAGGAGAATAACCTCTGACCTACTTTCGTTGACCTCCTAGTATACAGTCATTTACCATGTGTAGCAAGCAGCATCTTGGGTTTGGCATATATGTGGGGAAGACAACTTGGAAGAAATATTTCTGTATCCCACACTATTGCATATGCACCCCTAGATTGTTCCCCTCTGATTACTGTATTGTCTTTGCTACAACCCCTTTTTGTGACATAGGTCAATTACCTGTGATCAAGGGCCTTGCATGCCCCCAAGTATATTAAGCTTTGATTAGAAGTAAGCGCTCCTCCGGATCTCTATGTGAACCATAAAGCGGGGTTGAGGTGAGCATGTGACCATAAAATGTGCCTGATGCCTTTCTTTTACTTTCTCTCCTGTCTCTCTTATTCTCTATGACTTTACTGTAATCTTTGTATATGATAGCTGTACAATTGTGCCTGCCGGACCCGTGATGATGTGTTAGGGGCTGGCTACCCTGACAAATATCAAAATAACAATTCTGGTAATTACACCACAATAATTAAATAAATGGTGGACAAAGATTAATATAGGAATGATAGCAACTGAAAACCATCATCAGTTCAAAGTAACAATAATAATAAAGTGAATTAATGGAATTTTTATAAATTTCAATAAGCCATGTAAACATGTGTTTGCAATACTGCTAAAACTGTGGCAATATGATGAAAACAGTCCTCAATGAAGTCAAGTGATTCCTTAATTTTAGATAGTCAAAATACATATTAATCGCAATCATTCACTTATTGGTTACACTCATCAGAAATTAGCCTAAGCCACTCATAATTATATAAGAAGAGTACCAAGAAGAATAAGTGGTATTTATGAAGTTATTTTTATGTTTCAGTCATTTTATTTAAAATATTCCATATTTATTATCTCATTTCATCCTGAAAATGTCTGCTTGAGATAAGGACTATTTTCATTCTCATTTTTCACAAAAGGGAAATAAAAATATTTAGAAATTAAATTCCTTTCCAAAAGCACATGGACAGTGAATGCTGCAGGCGCTGTTATTCAAACCTGGCGTTCTCATTGATGACAGCTGTCCTTCATAACCAATCCACTAATCACCAGTGTCTGCTGTCTGCTTTTCAATTCGGTGTACAAATAAATTTGAGATCTTCTTCTTCTTCTTCTTCTTCTTCTTCTTCTTCTTCTTCTTCTTCTTTTTATTCAGAAGTAGATTCCCATGTGCCTCTGGGTAGATTTGAACCTCCAGACTTTTGGTTAGCAGCTACTCGTTCACAGGCAACACACTCTGCTTTTTCAGTTCTGTCTCCTATCACACTCTCTACTTTTCACCTATGTTCTACAATTCATTGTAATGACTACACAGAACCAACAGAAAATGCTCATGATTCCTGGGGTGTATTGTGGAAGTTCACAAGTTACATTTCAGATAAGAAATGCTCAGGATACAGTTATTCCATCAGGACAGGTTACAAAATTTTCTTGGTGCTGCTAATAAGTGCCCAAAGGAATGTCACTCCAGGACAAGCCTTAACAAGAAGGCATTCATGTCCATCCCATGAGTCAGTGAACCTGCTCTCTCAGTGCACATGCCATCTTCTTGTCCCCAAACACTCAATTTGATTTGCTTCATGGGCCGGGAGGCCCACTGGTCTGCCGTCTCCTCCTCTGGCTCCTGGTTCAGCTGTTGCTGATCCTCTGTCATTCTGATGTCAATGCTGACTTCTTGTATCAAGGAACCTCAGAATATATTCCATTCCTAGTTCTTGCTATCTTAGCAACAAGATTCACATTTCTGTGTCTGCTGTAGCTCCGTTATACCCAGTAGAATGGCACTGACAATGCACCCTGCTAACAAGCTCTCACCGCAGAATCCCATCACTATTGCCTTTCGCCTCTTATTTATCTTCTCTCACCTCTTCTTACCTCAAACCATCAGGACAAAATCATTTGGTGGGAAGTACATGTTATTATTATAAAAGCCATATTAAGCAATTCACTGCACTGTAGCCACCAATCTCTTTAACCCTTTGGTTGAATTTACAAAGGGTTAATTCTTCTAAAAGGCTTAATTTTCAAAAGGTTATACAATTTAAAATCCTGGAGCTAAATTGAAAAACAATGTTCAATGCTCATTTTGAATTCATTTTCTTTCTTTCCTGCAGCTTATCCAGTAGAGCCCATTCTGAGGAATAACTGCAGATACACTTATATCTGCTTGATGATTACAGTCATGATTTCCAGTAGGAAACAGACTTGGTATTTATTGGTCTCTAGAACATAGACTTTCAGAAGGATCCTACTGCTGTATTTTGCATCCTTTACAGGAACTGCAAAGCTCTTCAAGACAGACAATGAACAGATATGTTCACAAACACCACTGCAGATTTAATAAGCCAGATTGCCTTCTGCTGATGCCCATTTACTAGTCATGCAAACGGATGAGAATGGCTTCTATTTTAAAATTTTAAGAAAATGAAGAAAACGCAGTGTGAGCTCCATGTCTGTGGAAATTAGATGTTTTAATTAATCGTTAAGCCTTTGTGCACCATCTGCATAGGAATTGCTACTGCTTTGGGTGCCTTGCAGAATACCACCTTTGGCCTGCAGTCAGAAATGCATGGGCATGAGTGGGTGGTTTTCCAATGATGAAAACAATTGGTCTACTTTGGTTTTTATATAACCTGGTGCTTTCCAGTCAATTCTGACCCATGTAACAAGAGTTGCTCCGTATGTTGTTTGTTAGTCTGTGTGGGAGTACGTGTGGGGAGCTACAATCATTACGGGAGTGGATCACTAAGACTTGGTTACACAGCGCTCCTAGGTGGGTTTGAACCACCAACCTTTAGCTTAGCAATTAAATGCAAACCATTTGTGCCACTCAGAGCCCTTAACTTTATAGGTTATATAATTGTAATGGTTGCTGTCCAGTTTCTTCTGGCTCACAGCAATCCTATGAGCAAAACACCACCTGCTCTGCCCCATTGTCACAACCACTGCTGCATTTTAATCCATTGGCGCAGCAATGATGCCCCGCTATCCGATTCGGAGTTTGTATATGTGCCCATGCTTGTGCATCCTTTGGGAGAGCTGGTAACATTGTAGGAACTGGATTATTAACCGCAAGGTCAGCAAATTGAAACCACTTCGAGGGAGACAGATGAGGCTTTCTACTCTCACAATGAGTTTCAGTCTTGGCAACCCACCTGTGCGGTTCTGCCCTGTCCTACAGGGTCTGCATGGGTCCGAGTTGATTCAATGGCTGTAAGCTTGAGCTTGAGTGTACCCCTTATATATACTCATGCCTTTATGTGTGGGTATACCTTCTTTTTTTTCCTACAAAGAATAACATTCTCCCACCTATGTTAAAATCTCTAATTAATCAATTTACCCTCATGTGCTCTGAGTAAACCTTTCAGTGCTTAGATAACTATTAAGTTTTTGGTCATTTATTGTACTAAGATATTTAAATCTGTTCCAGAGAGCTATGTAGCAAGAGAATATCAGTATAAACAATTGATACCAATCTACACTTCTTTTCTAACTTCCTTAAGATTTATTTTGTTTAACATTTATTTTCTTCATAGATAGTTTTACCAGCAAGGTCCCGGAACCTCTCCATCTCCATCTTACATTCTCTTTTTCACGCTTCTATGTCACTGCCGTGAAGTTGACACCCCTCTTAGAAACTTGATAAGGACATGTAAAACCTCATCTGTGGGTTTCCAAATCTGTAACTCTTTATGGGAGCAGAAAGCACCATTTTCTTGTGAAGATTGGCTAGTGGTTTCACACTGCTGATTAGTGGCTCCCAGCCCGCCTTGTAACCCCAGCAACTACTGACCCACTAGGGCTCCTCTCCATCTAACACAGGCCCTATGAGTCATGTATAAACCTTGCCAGATACTTCTGGTGACTTTTTTCTTTTAAGCACTCCGAAGTATTACAATCACTTTCTATTTTCCTTTTATTTGTTAAAAAATATTTATGAAATAACAATACAAAAATGAAACCAACTATCACTTTAAACTGTCCTAAAAGTGATTATTAAAATGATATCATGATACAAATAAAAGATTTAAATTTATTTTCCTAACTGCTTCAGGTTTAAAATTATCCCACTATAGGACCATATATCCAAATATCACTTTGTGCTCCATTCATTCTACATATGGACTTACTATGTATATACAGTTGGAAGAAAGATGCTGAAAAACTAATAAGGATTATATTCACCACCATAAAAAATATATTTATAATAATTTAATAATCTTTTAAATAATGAAATTATTTATAAATTGGTATTAGGAATTATATAAAAACTTTAATAGTGCTAATATTATTGGTGAAACTTTTCCTTAAAATGAAGAAAAATTACTTAAAATTCCTCTGATAAAGTTTTCGAATTAATGTTCAATGTGATGGACAGAATAAGACTATAATTTCTATTAACTTTAATGGATGACTCATGGCTGACTCACTAGTACATGTTCTGAAAATGTACCCCTTACTGGTGTAACAAAAGAGGCAATCTATAATTACCATAATTACCAGCTCTTTAAACTAATTATTTCAATTTTGTTTATGTGGCATTTTATTGACTAGTCTGCTTGAGGAAAAAAGATCTTCTGCAAATGGATTTAAAAGCCATGGCAGTTCCTATTGTCAGTAAAGAGGAGTATTCAGTAGGTGGTAAAAATTAAGTACTTTGTTCGGAGAAATACTTATTTTGCTTGCTCCAGCTTGTTTGGGATTTTATTTCCACTCAAAGAAAGATTGTTTTAGCATACTCAATTGAGCTTTTGTTCATATCTTATTTCTTCTCCAGGAATAGTTGCCAAAACATATGCAGTGGACTTGAGAGAACTTTTTAATGACAGAAATTAATAAGTCAGTTTCATACATTCATGAAATTAAAGTGTTTTCTTTAAAACTTCCCAAAGTCACGCAGCAAATAAGAGACCAGTCTAGTACTTTGCTGTAGATTTCTGATTCTCAAAGTTCATGTGACCTGACAGTAGTCTGCTCTCATATTTGAAATGCTTCATTCACACATGAAAGAGCAAAACCAAACAAAGTGCTCATAAAAAAGTAAGTCTTAAAATACCACCGCCAGCTAGTGAAATAAAAATCAGGGCCAAAATGCTCAGGGTACTTTTATTTCTAGCTTTCAGGGGTTTCTTCAGCTACTGACAGTGACCCAATTCACACTAGATGAGACTGGGTGAGAGAGGGGACAGAGTTTGGATATAACTGCCTTATAAATAAACACCTTGTTTAAAATTATTGATTTGCAGTAAGATTTTGCTTTAAAGCAACTCTGACATAAAGCTCTCCTGCAGTGAGTAATACCGCTTCAGTTTCTCATGATTACAAATTCCATTGCCTCACCATTTTAACCTCTAAGAGACACGTGCACCTCTGACAAAGATTACGCAAGGCTCAATGGTGAAATGTAATAAAGAAGATCAATGTTAAGTATTTGCAGATGTATCAAATAAATATGCCTTTTTTGTATGCGTCCCTAATAAAATGTAAAAAAAGAAAAGAGAAAAAAATGATTAGGGCAAAGACTGTACAGATGTGCTTTATACAATTGATGTATGTATATGTATGAACTGTGATAAGAATTTTATGAGCCCCAATAAATTATTAAAAAAAATGTATTGTATTAGGACGGTTAATTCTTCACTAAGAGCACTTACTCTCCTAAAAATAGAGCTAAAGTTCCCCAAACAGGCAGGAGCTCTTCAGATATTTCCATGTTCCCTTCCTCGATGATAGAAAATATAATGGTCATGCCTTGAGATAGCTATCACTGGTGTCAGTTTAATTGCGAAAGCCATTGTTCTTGAGAGCAATGGAAAGAGAGTTGTCTTCAAGTGAACTTTTACTCATGGTAGCCCTATGAACAAAAACAGGAAACCATGCTCCATCCTGTATCATCATGTTGCCATCATGTGTTAGTCCATCATTGTGAGTTTTGTGCCAATCCATCGCATCACGGGCTTTCCTTACCCTCCTGGCCCTCCACTTCACCAGTGATGATATCAGACAGCATTCTTCTGTGATCCATAGGTGACTCACTGATGAATTCTCAGAAGTAGATCACCAAGCTTTTCTCCCTAGTCTTTCTTAGTCTGGAAACTCTACTGACCCATGTCTACTGCAGGCCACTCTGCTGATGTCCCTTTAAGCAACCTAGCAGTCAAGCTGCCTCAGTGTAACAAGTTGATGGGTACATGATGACCATAGCAATAAAGGATACAATTTCTCTTATTAGATTGATAACTAGAGTCAACCTTTGTGATATGTCTTGTTTTAGCCTGAAACCTCCTTTCTGTAGGAAAATGCATTCACAAGGACAGTGAAAATACTACCCAGAAACACCTCCCGGCTTTTTTGGGTGGGGGATGGTCATTTCTTCCTCTGAATTCCTTTTGACTTTAAGGAGCTGTGAATTGCTCTCCTTCCTTAGGAAAAAGTTCTATAGAGTTTGTTAATACTTTAAAAGGCAAAGAAAGAATAGAGAGATGAATTTGGAGGTAAGTTTAAGTTCAGGTACTTCCTCTCCATTCCCCCTTTCTATCATCAAATAATATTGTTGAGCAAATCCCATCTCTCATTTTTTTTTTTTGCAATGCACAGTAATCCTGCTTTGAGAAAAAGAAATGAGAATCTTGAAAGAGTCTCACAGGAAATATTTACATTTCTGAAGGATTGTTTTACTTCACAGGGCTTTTTCAATTTCTGTTTAATTTGTAAAGGGACAAAACAAGTTTCAGGAGTGTCATGGAGACAATTACATGAGCATTTAGAAAACAAAGCAAGAAGCTAAGCCTTCTCCAAGGGAAATAGGGATAGTATGGAATTTGTGCAAAGAAATCCCACCATCTTAACTGGGGTGGTCACATGATTTCCAAACTAAGGAACGAGGAAAGTAGCATTACATGGAAAGAGAAGGCATTTGGCTCGGAAGTATAATTCTGAAAGAAGATGATTGGCATTTGTGGTAGTCACCCAACCTGGTGTCAATTTAAGGACAAATAGTGTAAGGGTGGAGTCTAGGCTGTCAATCTGGAGATAGCCAATGAGACTTCTGTATTGGCACGCCCTTCTCCTGAGATTCCTGGGGAATCTGGTACTTCTTACTTGGAGGAAAAAAGACACGCTTATCTCTCTGCCACTCCCTGGAAGACACTGCAGAAGACAAGCCACATGGATGCAACCAGACCTCTGAAGCCGGAGAAGCCACAGAGAGACCCCAGCCAGTGTTGAGATGCTTACAATGCCACTGGACCCAAAGACTTTCTACCCACTGGCTTGTGATGGTCCTGTATTTGGCTTCATTTCATGTGTTTCATGAGTCTGAATAGGTCTTTATAGATTGGTATTGGACATATGGGCTAGTATCAGACTTATGGCCTTGAACTGGAATGGGTTGGGATGTTTTCTTAATGTACAACTGCTCTTGTATATAAACCTCTTCCTTATACACATATGTGTGTCTATAAATTTGTTTCTCTAGCCCACCTGGACTAACAGTATTTTCCAGTCCTTCTGAATTATCTTTTAATTATTAAGGGATTTGCATTTGATTATGAAAGACATCGTGATGTTGAAATCCATTAAATTCTGAAAGAAGTTATGGAAGGTAAATATGAAATCTTCTCCATAGGCGATAAACACAGCTCCGATGTAATAACAGTGTTTTGTTTTGTTTTTCAAAAAACAGTTATATTAGAAAATGTTCCTACATTCTTTCTTAATGTGTAGCTATGGTTATTTTAGAGAAATGGAAAGAGGCACATACAAAGAGAATGAAATAAAAGCTATCTGTCCAGACATGTTGGAAGATGCAATCTTTTCTTATTACTGTATATAGAAAAGTACAAATACAAAATGAGTTGTGTTGGTTGTAATATTTTAATATAATCAGTCTTTTTCTTATAAACCTTATGGTTTTTAATCAATATTTGTTGCATACAATAACCTGATAATTAGCAGATATATTTTCAACAGTATATGCTATCAGAAGGACAATAAAACCAAATCTATCAATTCTTAATCCACTGTACTTTCTCCTCAATTTTGGGGCCTAGAATATATATATTTTCCTATGTTACTTTTCCTGGATGGTTTCCCTCAGTTTTTGCTTCTCAAAACTTAAAGAATTCACATGGCAGAAGCACTTTTGTAATCCAGGTAACTTTGATCAGATATTTCTGATAGTACAGTCTCAGATAGTCTATGCTATCCTTGGAAAGCTTGTGAGCGTGCATGATGGAGGCCACGGGAAAGTTTGCAACTGAAAATGGCTGCTTCAGGAGAGAGCTAAAAATGGAAAAATGGCCCTCAAGGGGTGTAACAGAATTGAAAGAGTGCCTGAGCCAAAAAAGGAAGAAAAGTTTGGGGTGAAGAGAGTGTGGGCACTGGGATGGCCGCTTGCACAGAAGAAAGATCCTTTCAGCAACCTGTAAGAGCATGACCTGAAAGGAAGGCCCGGCCTGCCCTCAGTCTGCTTATCCCCTCTGATCCTCAATGACTGGGGTGGGGGATGGCATGGTGGAGGGCATGGGCTCATCTTAGTGACTGAGTTCAGGAACACTTGTGTGATGTGATATTGCTGGCACCTAGTATATGTGCCCAGGTTGACCTCCACCTGGGCCTAAGTGAACTGGATCTGAGCATGCTCAGTTCTGGATTTTCTCATAGGTGTCTAATGTATGTCTGATTTCTTTGCAATTCCTTTATTGTGGCATGGCTGTCTAATTCTCATTCAGGGTAGGCATTTGGTGGAGACAATACTTTTAATCTGTAATCTTGCTACCTTTCACTTACACTTGTTTTTTCATTTATAATATTGATGTGGATTTATGTAATGAAAGTGATAAATGTAGCTGATTTACACTTTAGACTTCAAAGAATATAAAACATCGAGGTATGTTAAACAGAGGTCTCTCCATGCTGTCTGATCATTGAGGATCCCTTACAATTTTATGGTCTCCAACATCTTTGTTTCTGCTGAACCTTGGTGGGCTCCATTTGCTCTCATTTTTGAGGTTAGTGGTCCTTTCTCATTATCCTAACCTAGGCAGGGCTGTTTGGGTATATTTTCTGTGGTTTTAGACAACTGAATATTTAAAATTGGGTTAGAGATTGTGTTACTCTGGGTACATTAGAAAAACAGATCCACAGAAACTCATGTATAAAAGAGTTTTATATAAAGGTTAAGTGCACATCAAGAAAATATCCCAGCCCGGTGCTGCCCAATCCTACAAGTCCAACATTAATCCATATGTCTGACACCAATCCACAGGTCCTCCTCCATCTCACAAAACACACACGTTGACACTGACTGCAGGAGGAAAGCCAAGTCAGTGAATATGTAAACAGCTCAGCGGTGGCAGGGGTCTCCACATGGCTGCTCTAGCACTCAGGGCTGCATCAGGGTAGGTCCATGTGGCTTCTCCTTGGGGATGTCTTGAAGGAAATGATCCTTGCAAGCTGAAGCAGGGAACTGGCTAAGGCAGTTGCATCCTGGTCTGCCCATCACAAAGCAAGAGACCCGAGAACTCAAAAGGCGAGGCTCACTGAGCCATTTATACCTCGGACCTTCAATTAACCCCACATGGGTTTATCGGCCATGTTGGCACAATAAACTAACCACCTCATAGATTTTAGTTATTAGTTCTTAGGTCATCACTCCTTAAATGTCAATTGCTGATAGATTATTTTTCTGAAGATTTAAGACTCTCTAGTCCTTGAGTAGTCTTCTCTTAAAATCTAGTCATGTTCTTTCCATTTCTTCATTTATCAATTTTCCTTCCTTAATGTGAAATTATGAGTTACATTTATCACAATATGTAACCATGCTCTTTAACTCTGTCCAGTTTGTTCCTTTTCCAGTGTTAGAGTTCCCCTGCTCCCTGATCTATTCCTCTGATTTTGAGTAATTTTTGACTTTCCTTCTCATATTAATGCATTTTAAGCAGAGCACTGATCTTACAAGTATAATTTATTTTGTGTACCACTCTGCTATTTCACTAAAAGTTAACTCTGGAGGGAGGCTGAGGGAGTCCTGTGTCATCCTTCGCAGTCTCTCTGTCTACCCATTTAATTTTTAACAAGCAGATGACATTTCCTTCATTAACTCTGACTGGTTTTAGTTGCAATGGTGCTGAGCCACCTCCGGGCAACTCCTTGTCTGTCGGGCTCAAGTTTTCCAGACTATGTATGCCCTATCAGAAGAATATTACTATGCTCATCTTCAAAGGTACTGTCTTAGCACAGGAAGACTAGAGAAACCAGTCCAGAGACACTCATGTGCAAGAGAGTTTTATATCAAAGAGTAGTTTATATCATGTGCAAGAGAGTTTTATATCAAAGAGTAATTGAATATTAAGAAAACATCTCAGCCAAGTTCAGATCTGTAAGTCCAAGTCCAATATTAGCTCATATGTCTGATACTAGTCTACAAATTCCTCTTCAGATTCATGTGATACATGCAATGATGCTGAATAAAGGAAGATCACATGCCAGTGGGTGAAAAGTCTTGTCAATCCAGTGGTGTTGGAAGCATCTCAGTGTTAGTATGGGTCTCCATGTGGCTCCTCCAGCCCCAGGGTTCTGGCTGCCATCAACATAGCTCTATATGGCTTGTCAGCAGGAAGACAAAGCAGAGAGACTGTGTCGGCCCTCCAGGGAGGAAGAAGTTCCCAGAATCCTCATGAGAAGACCACACCCACAAGGAATGATCAGTCAGTGTGACCTGAGTGACAGTCTAGACCCCACCCCTTCACTCAAGTTGACAGAAGATTATGTAATAGCTATAAGTGCCCCTTTGTAGGTTTGAACTTCCTTCTTTCCAGCTTGACATTGATTGCTTAACCATTTGCACCATATAGGGATTTCTTCACTTAGAAGCAGAAACCTTTACTCGGTTAGCAGCCAGGTGCGTAAATCAACCAATGATTGAAAATAGTCCCTGTAACTTGGCTTTTGTTGACCTCAGCCTGCCTCACTTTTAATTACTTGGGGTGTAGATATAGCAGCAACCCTATCGGGCAGGGTAGAACTTCCCTTGTAAGTTTTGGAAACTAACTCTTTACCTGCGTACGAAGTCTCATCTTTCTCTTGTGCAAACAGGTGGTTTTGAACTGCTGACCTTTCAGACCACAGCTCAATACCAAAAGCACTGCTTCAGGGTTCCTGTGAATGAGAATTGACTCGATAGCAGTGAGTGAGACATAGCAGAAAGATAGATGGTTTTTCTCTTTTATTTTCTCATAAGTGTCATGTAACATTTAATCCTGAAATTTCCTGGCTAAGATTTTTTCAGCATTGCTAAATGTTTTCCATGACTTCTTTTCTTGATTTGGTGTTTCTTTATTGGTGTCTTATTCTCCAACTTTCCCTAAATGCACTGGTATCCACCTACTTTATTTCTCATTTTTTTTCTCTTCAAAAAGTAACTTACTAAGGACTTGGGATTTTAAGAGAGCTAAAAATATATAAACACACACATATATGTATATATATTTTTATATATAGCATAACACACAGAGAGAAACATTCAAAACAAATAAAAAAGAATAAATGGCCTAAATATCTTTCTAGTTAAAATATGGCTGTGATTCTGACTGAATATTATTAAAAACACATTTATTTTTTGGAAAAAAATGACCATTTTGTTTTCTATATTTCAATTTATATAACCTGTGGAATAGCATTTCTACTTCTAGAATTTAGCCTATGAATGTATACTCTTGATTGTGCCAAGTTAAAAGTAATTAGTTAAATTGGTAAGAAATTGTAAAAATCCTAAATGCTCATAAGCTGGATATATGCTAATACATAGTATATCCATGAAATAAAATATTATGTAGCTGTCTTTAATAAGAGTATTGTTAAAATTTTATTTGGCAGAGCTTGAACCTACAGAAATTTAAAGAAATGTGTAAACAATTACACACACACTCACTCACTCACTGCCATCAAGTTGATGCCAACTCATAGCACCTTTATAGAACAGAGTACAACTATCCCTATGAGGTTCTGAGACGCTACCTCCATGGTTCTCAACCTTCCTAATGCCGTGAAACTTTAAAACAGCTCCTCAGGTTGTGGTGACCACCCCCACTATAAAATTATTTTCGTTGATCCTTCATGAACAGGGAGACCCCTATAAAAGGGTCGTTCGACCCCCAAAGGGGTCACAACCCACAGGCTGAGAACCGCTGCTGACGTCAAGGAGTGGCTAGCCTATTAAAGAGCAGGTGGTGGTTTCAACTTGCTCACCTTCGGGGTTGCATCCATACAACTCATTAGGCATTACTATTTCACCACAGCTATAGATTTTTTTTCCTATTACCCTTATTGGCATTTTACCTATTACTGTCTTTCATATTTGCCTTCCATATGATGAAAGATTTGTTCCTCAAATTCTTATTCACACCTGCTTTCTCATTCTGCTGAATGCTTATTAAGGAGCTAAATAAAACAGGCTTCTAATGAGAACCATGCCTGCATCTATGATTCACAACCGCCCACACCAATTGTACCTACTTAAAATGCCTTTAAATGGCACAAGCCCCACTGGAAATAAACAGCTGTCAGAGCCAGTAGTTCTGTGTGCAACTTCCACAAGATGAAAAAAATGTAGACACATGTTAAGACGCTTAAGAAACAATCTCCGAATCAATATAGGAATAATCTGAATGTTATAAAACCTTTACAGTAGAAGAAAATGGGCTAAAATAATTTTTCAGTCTCTACAATGAAAGGTTGATAAGATAAATTGTTATATGTAAAATGTATACAGGAATAAGTCTAGAAAATGCACATGACCTTATATGCAAATACACACCTGCATGATAATATTAAAAAATACTGAACTTTTATAATAGTTATCTATTAAATGTATGATTAAATTATTTACTTTTAAAGTGTTTTTAACTGTAGTTGTCTAAATGATTTAAATCCATTATGGGGTACAAAAATATTTTAAATAAAAGCCAGTGGAAGGATAAGAAACTACGTGTAAGAAATAATAGCTATTTAAGGAAGATTTTCTACTTGCCTTTATCCCCAATAATCTTCAGTCTGTTTCCCTAGTACATGAGGAAATTGTGCTTCTTTTTAAATGCAATGATGCAGCATATTTTTAGCAAAGATTATTTAATTTCTATAAGCATTTGGGGGGGTTGTACTTTAAATCTCATATAAATTAAATAATTAAGTTTTAATAAATTCATTAAATTGGCATGCACAAACTGGGATATTATGTGAGTATAACTCTTGGACTAAACCAATTGTTGCGAATTGGTAAAATTTCTCAGGATTTATTTTTTATCTTGAAAAACAAGTTTAATTTTTGCTGCTTGTTTCATAGCTCTAAGGTTTCTGTTTTATTTTATAGTGGCATGTGTGTGTGTGTGTGTGTGTGTGTGTGTGTTGGAATTGCTATCAAGTGAATTCTGACTGAAGGCAATTTCATCTGTATAAAAATTGAGCTGTGCTCGATCGTGTTTTTAAGTAGATTAATAAGAACAAGGATGTGATGAAAGCTAGTAGTCATGTAATCAGAAATAAATGTCAGTTATGGAGTGAAAACCAAATCCTGACTCTGTGTTTTATTCATCATTCATTCCACTTATACCATCATAAGTTAATGTAATTCATGGCTGTTGATATTTTAGTGACAGCAATGCAGTGCCATTTTCTTGATAATCTTATGTTAAAAGGTAAATTAAAATCATTAGCCTGACTATTTAAAAAAAAGAAGAAGTATGAACTCTGGCATTTAAATAGAGTTGTGCCAACTACAACCCTCCCCCCTCCCCCAATTGAGGATCTTTTCCCTGATGTGCCTCATTGATTTCTAAAAGAACTTGAGATTCATGACCAAACAGTATAAAATGACAAAATGATTCTTAACCACTAAATACAAAATAGTCATTTGTGGTCAGATCTTCTGAAAATTATACATGAGCACCAAAAGTACCTGTTAGCATGCATATGCAGCAAATCCAAGAGCAAATATTTCTGTTTGTTTCTCTACTAAGCCTCTGAGTCACTATTGATGAGTGCTGCAAGTGACCTGCAATCATCTGTAAATTATTGTGATCAGAAGCAATGGTTCTAAAAATGATTTTCACTCTATTTTTTTCCTGAAAACCTCAATATTGTTAGGTAGCATGTAGGGATTTCAGATTAAAGACATTACATTTCCCCCCCTGTAAAACCCAGGAGTTGTCTCTTTAATGAGATCACAGGGGATCCATGAGTTGTCCTTGGATCTTGCTCCTCTCTCCACATATTCTCTGTATTTTCCCTTTGGAACCAGAACTCACTGTACAGACAAGATTGCCTCCTGGCAAGCAGACATGCGACCCAAATACCCCTGTTATATGTTAGCTTGGACCATTTTAAATCCTGGAAGCATTGGTTCTGTTTTCCTTTCATTTCTGAAACACAATTTTGTTGTTGTTGATTTTGAAGATTGGGTTGGGTCTTAAACAAAGTGCATTAGTTTTCACTGGGTAATAATTTCTTCTTTCCACATTGAACTCAAGGAGGTGTAAAATGTATGAGTCATTACAAGAATGAGCCTAGTTGTTACATCACAGCATTTAACTTTTATTCTACTCTGGTAAGCGCCACCTAGAGAACAGGCAAATCCAAATCAAATTCATTGATATAATTAAACTCTTCATTATAAAAACAAGGACTTAACCCTATTATTTGGTCTTTTACTGTAACACTGAGCAAATGCTGTACAGCAAGCACCAGTGCATCCAGTCTTGAACAAGTCTTCTGCTGTGGTCTGCATACAGCTCAGATTCTCAAAAGATATAGCAGATACTGATGTTGGTGTCTCACCCATATCATCCCCACATTCATTCTCCACACTGTCCCATACATTTTTTCTCCACACTGTCTCAAGCATTTAAACTGTGTTGTTTTTTCTTTTTGAGAAAAACAATTGTTGTGTCATCTGCAAGATGCTGGAAACTGGTCAAATCTGAAATCAAATCTGAATCAGTGAGTTGAGAATTGGTACATAAATATACTAGTTCCCTCACCCTACTCTGAGGCATGTCTACTTTGTCTACCAGAATTCTCCACTGAAATTGTCCATAATAGAAGCTTATTCAATGATCCAATTGAAGTAACTTTCTTCCGTTACCTATGTATTACCTTACTGGCCCTGGGATAACTTCCAAAATAAGCTACTTGAATTGTTGTTCTTGTTTTTGAGGATTTGCTTTTTGGAGTACTCAGAATAAGATAGGAGATTTCTCAAATCATGAACCTGTCACCTCGCATGGCTTTAGGAAAACAAGAGTACTATAACTTCTGGCTGTACTTAACCTAGAGATTTGGGATTTTCCAGCCTCTATAATCTATGCCCTATAAGGAACCCTAGTATAATGGGTATGCATCCATCTGGACAATACTTCTAATCCCAAGTTCCTCAGTTTGAAACCATCAGCTCCTCCATGGGAGAAAGATGAGGTTTTCCACTTTCATAAATAATTACAGTCTCAGAAATCTGTAGATGCAATTTTACTGGGTCCTATGTGTCACTTTGAATCAGATTTTATTACATGCCAGTGGGTTTGGCTGGGGTTTTATCGTCATATGTCCTAGGGTGGCTAACGAGTCAGAATTGAGTTTGTAAGTTTTGGGGGTTATAATCATGTGAAACAGTTCTTCCAAAGTCTCTCTTTCTTTGTGTATATATCAGTGATTCTTTTTTCTCAATAAAACCCTGAGTAATGTCATCAGAAAATAGACCTGAATAATCAATGAATTAATGAAATCATTTTAAGTTGTAATAAAACAGCCAATAAGAGCTTTCCATAGAAAATGGTAGGGAGACCTGCTTCCAGCTGAATGATCAAAGATGCTCTCTCTGAAGTGGGGAGAGTTAAGCTTTGTGAGGTAGGAAATAAGCAATCATTTGAAGAAAGGAATATTACAGAAAGCAGTAACAGAATGGGCAAAAGGGTGTCCAGCTGTTAATGAGCTCAGCACCTCTAAGGAACTGAAGGCAGTTGAGGTTGGCACACATGAGGTCGATGTGTCACAAGATAAGACGTGAGGACCACATAGGGACTATTTAAGGCAGCATCTTGGGAACAACTTTAATTTCATATTCAATGGGGAATCATAGAGTGATGTTCAGCATGGAAGTAACAAGGTACAATTTTTATTTAAAATGACTCGCTGCTGCATGGGAAATGGATTGAATTCCAATGTTGAAGTGTTGAAGGAGAGATATAGAAATCAGCTGCTTCTATTGGAGATACTGGTGGTCTACATTAAAAGGGTGACAATTACAGTGAAATTTAGAGAGATTTATTATTTCTTCACAAATTTGGATAAGACAATGCATAATGCTTTGAAATTAGTTGACGTTTTTCCCTACCCAGTAATATTTCTTGTCCCTCTTTTTATGTCAGTCTGTGAGAACCGATGTCATATGCTTAATATTTTGCTTCTCAGCCCTTCTAAAATCAAGAGTGGAGTGGAATATAAGCCCATGAGCACATGAGCAGATAGCCTTCCTGTGACCAGCCACTCTGTCTCTGAAACTGGGAAGACTTGGAAAAGTTACTTAAACTATCGTCTTCAAAACTTCGAAAATATCAAAACGTCTTCAGAATCAAGTTGGTTTTAATAGCAGTATTCACTTATTGAATTATATTGAAAATTTAGAAAACAATGCAGTTAAAATCATTCAGTGCACACTCTGACTAATATTAAATGTTAAATAAATGTTAGTTAATAAATAAAGGTAAAATATTGGGTCATCACATAAAACAACAGCAACTAAAACTACCTAGTTTGGTGCCATCTTCACCACCTTTAGAGTGTGTGAGTCATTGCTACAGCCAACTTCTTGAGGGCCTCCTGGGGCTCTGCTGGCTTCCACCTAACACATTTGATTGCCTTCTCAGTAATCAGTACCTCTCAATGGCATAGCCAATGCAGGCAAGACGGTATTTCAGTCAATATTGTATGATCTATATGGGTTTTGTTGGCTAATTTTAAAAAGTAGGTCACCAGACTTTCCCCTCCTAGTATATTTTAGTATGGAAACTCTGCTAAAATCTATCCATCACCATGTATGCTGGTATTTGAAATATTGATGGCTAAGCTTCCAGTATTGTAGCATTATAGCCTGAAACTTCTCACAGTATGACAAATAATTTATTGTTAGCTGCCATTAAATGGCTTCTAGTTCATTGCTAACCTACGTAAACAAGGGAAACACTTCCCAGACCTCTGTCATCGTCACAACTATTATCTTTGAGTCCACTGTTTAAGCCACTTTGTCGATCCAGCTGGTTGAGAGTCTTGCTATTTTTTGCTGACCCTCTTCTTTACCAAACACAATGTCATTTTACAGGGATTGACTGAGCCTGACAACACATCCAAAGATGTGAGTCAAAGTCACACCATTCTCACCTCTATTCTGTATTCTGGCTGTAATCCTAGGCAGATTTGTTTGTTCTTTTGACAGGTCATGATATTTTCTTTCCTTTTCTCTTTGTTGTTGTTGTTTTGTTTGCTTTAAAACAACAGGACCAATGGTTCCAGGGGGACATGGGAGAGGGGGAGGTGGGGGTAAGGAGGTGATGCTGACCAACTCAGGGACAGGGGAGCAACAAGTGATCCAAAATCAGTGGCAAGGAGGGTGTGAGAGGCCTGGTAGAGATTCAGCAAGGGCAATGAAACTGAGAGAAATTACTGAAATCCAAATGAAAGCTGAGCATGATAGTGAGACAAGAGGAAAGTAAAAGGAAATTGAGGAAAGAACTAAGTGACAAAGGGTATTTTTAGAGGTCTAAATACTGGCATGTATATATGTAAATATATGTATATAGGAGGGTGGGGAAATAGATCTATGTGCGTATATTTATAGATTTAGTATTAAGATAGCAGCTGAACATTGGGCCTCCACTCAAATACTTACTCAATACAAGAACAGGTTGTTCTATTACATTGGCATTCCATGATGCACACCTGTCTGACACGATTGTTAAAGAAAAATGTGTGCATAAGCAAATGTTGTGAACAAAGCTGATGGTGCCCAACTATAAAAAGATATAGCATCTGGGCTTGAAGAAAAACAAGCAGCCATGTGGCTCAGAAAAAAACAAAGCCCACATGGAAGAAGCACACCAGCCTGTGTGACCACGAGCTATTGAAGGGATCCGGTATCATGCATCAAAGAACAAAAAGATCATATCATTGTAAATGAGGATGAGTGCAGAGTGGAGATTCAAAGTCCATTTGTAGGCCAATGGATGCCCCCTTGCTGAAGGGTTGTGGGGAGGAGATGAGCCAGTCAGAAGGGAGGGTATCAATGATGAAACATTCAACTTTCCTCTAGTTCTTAAGTGCTTCCTCCTCCTACGATCATGATCCCAATTCTACCTTACAAATCTGGCTAGACCAGAGGATGTACACTGGTACAGAGAGCAACTGGAACCACAGGGAATCCAGGACAGATGACCCCTTCAGGACCAGTGGTAAGAGTGGTGATGCCTGGAGGGTGGAGGGAATGTGGGGTGGAAAGGGGATGGATTACAAGAATCCATAAAACCTCCTCCCTGGGGGATGGACAACAGAGAAATGGGCAGGGAAAGACGTTGGACAGTGTAACATATGACAAAATAATAATAATTTATGAATTATGAAGGGTTCATAAGGGGGTAGTGGGGAGGGAGGGGAAATGAGATGATATTAAAGGCTCAAGTAGAAGGCAAATGTTTTGAGAATGACGATGGCAGCCGATGTACACATGTGCTGGACACAATGGATGGATGGATGGATTGTGATAAGGATTGTACGAGCTCCCCTCCCCAGAAAAATTATTTTAACAAAAAAGAATTCAAATCAATTTCATATTACTTTTCCTCCTTTTATAACCACACAGACCAGTGTTTAGACTGGAAGGATAAGGAATTTAGGATTTTAAGGCCACTCTCTCTCTTTTCATTTTAACTTTATATATTGTTAAAATTGTATTTATATTTAATATTTACCCTTTGCATATAGAACAGAATAGTTTCAAATAAAAGTATATTCTATATAGTTGTACAGCCCATCTCAACAAATCCAGTCAGTGTCACTAACCTATTAAAACCCCCACATATATGGCTCTTTTACACTATGTTTTTTCTTCCCCACACTCCCTCCCTGCATAGTTTTCTGTGGCATCCTTCTCTCCCCACCACAAGACCTCAATCTAGGCCTCATTGTAGTCTTTAAAGTCTTATCCTTTGGTGTGAAATCATTTTTCTTTTCCTTTATAATAATGACATCATACAATATTTGTCATTATGAGATTGCCTAACTTTGCTAGGCACAATGTTCTCTAATTTTGTCCACATCTTAAGGTGTTTGAAGAACTTGTCTTTTTTTCAGGGATGCATAATATTTCATTATATGAATATAGCAGACTTTGTTTAACAACTTTTCTATAAGGAGACTTGGTTGTCTCCTTTTTTTGCTCTTATAGAAATTGTTGAAGTAAAAATAGGTGTCCATATGTCTGTCCTATTGTGTTCTTTTTTTCATTAGGGATATATTAAATGCAGGGAAGCACCATATTGTTTTCTATAGTGGTTATACACTTTACAATCCCACCAGCAATGTATGAGTGTTATAATATCTCCACATCATGTCCAACATGTATTAGTTTCTACTTTTTAAAATTTTGTTACAAGTATCAGTGTGAGGTGGCATTTCATGTTTTAATTTGTATTTCTCTAATAGCTAATGAACACAAAGTAGAATTCTAGATGTCATTTTTTGTTAATTGTCTATTATTCATGTTTTGTGGCATTTTTGATTGGGTTATTTGTATTTTTTCTAATATATTGTAGTTTTCTATAAAATTTTGAAATTATTCCTTTATCTGATATATCACTGCTAAACATTCCCCCCCCAATCAATGTGTTCCTTTTTAACTTTTTTTAAATTAAATCTCATGAAGTTCACAAATGCCATAGTTTTGGAAGGCTCCAGTCTATCTTGTATTCTCTGTAAGTATTTTTCATTATGTTCAGGAGTGTATTGATGCTTGCATTAGGGAAAGTTTGTCTCTATTTTATCATTGATGATTTCTAGGGTTCTAGGGTTTGTATGTAGGTCTTAGTTTATCTTGATTCATTTTTGTACATATTGTTAGGTATAGGTCTTCTTTCCTTTTTTTTTTCCCCAGGAGGAGGTTTAGTTTTTTCCAGCACCATTAAAAAGTCTATCTTGTCCTCCAGTGCTGTATTTTAGTTCTTTATCAAAGATCAGGTATCCATAGGTACTTGGTTGAATCTCTGCTCTAATTGGTTATCTTCCTATCTGTTAGACCACTACCAAGCACCGTGGGTATGCAGTATCTTTTTAAATCTTGTAGCAAAAGGCCTTTTAGTTTGTTTTTGTTTTAATCCCAGGTTTTTGTTTATGCAAGATTTCTTTCCTTTCTTAATAAAATTGGTAATTAGTTTTTTTTTAAAAAGAATTGTGCTGGGAATTACATTAAATTTATAAACTGATTTGGTAATATTAACACTTTCAACATATTTAGTCTTTCTGTTCAAGAGCATGGCACATTCTTCCATTTGTGTCTCGTTTAGTTTCCTGTAGAAGTTTTTGATACTTTCCTTTGCAGAAGGAATATATCTGGGAAGATATATTCCTAGATACTTTAACATTTTGGTGGTTATTGTAAATGGCACTTTCTTTTAATTTTCTTTTCAGTGCCATCTTCGTTAATATATAAGAATCCAAGTGATTTCCGTATGTTGATCTTATAGCCTACTATACTGACAAATTTTCAATAAGTTCCAACTATTTCTAAAATTGAATCTGAGGTTTTCTATATACAAAATTATATAGTCTGCAAATAAAGAGAATTTGTTTCTTCTGTACCAATGTGGATGCCTTTAATATCTTTTTTTAATGTCTCATAGTGTGTTAGACAGGGTTCTCTAGAGAGACAAAACCAGATTGCTATTGATTATATATATATATTTATACAGATAAACAGATATATACTACATGAAATGAACAGTTAAATTATAAAGCAGTTCAAATGGCTCAGTGCAACTCACTCCCGTGAGACTGTTGTGAGACACTGGCAGTCGTTCAAGTCTTGAGGGCCGCCAGGTAGTCCTCTGTAGAGAGATTCAGGATATCTGAGCACAGGCAGCAAACAGCAAGACAGGTCACCAATCATCAGCCAGGACACCAACAGTCAGTCCCCAGCTCAAGAGATGTAAATTCCAAGTGTGAGGCGAAGCATGTATTGAAGGATCCTCAAATTACAGCGACACGGTCCATGGGTTAGGTGCCCCACAGGTAGTGTAGCTTGCAAGTGGAAGCACATAACAAGCAAGGCAGCCGCACACTGGTCCAATGATCAAAGAGTGAGAGACAAGAAAGGCGAGGCTCACTGAGCCATTTATCTCTCCGCCCTTCAATTGACCCCACCTGTGTTTATCGGCCAAGCTGGCACAATAAGCTAACTCCCTCACATAGCTTATGCTAAGACTTCCAGGACTGTATGAAATAAGAGTTGTGGTAAAGGGAAACCATATTTCACTCTTGTTTGAAGAGGAAATGTTTTCAGTCTCTCTCCATTACAGGAGAGAGTGCTCTAGCCATTGGTTTTGCATATATGGCCGTTACTCTGATGAGGAATGTTCCTTCTGATCTTATTTTATTGAGTTTCTGAATCAAGAATGGATGTTAAATTTTATAAAATGCCTTTTCTGCATTAAGTGATTTTGCATATTGATATGAGTCCAACATAATTGGGATGTGTTATTTTTATGATGCTGTCTTGAATTCTGTTGAATAGTTTTATTGAAAATTTTGATGTCTATATTCATCAGAGATAGTGCTCAATAATTTTCAATTCTGGTGATGCTTTGGCCTGAAGTAGGTATCAGGGTTATATTTGCATCATAAAATGGTTTTGGTGGGATATTGTCTGTGTCTATAATATGAAATTGTTCATGTAGTATTGTTGTTAAAGCTCCCCTAAATATTTTGTCCTATACCATGGTAAAATCATCAAGTCCTCGATTATTTGATGTTGGACATTTTTATGACCAGATCTATTTATTCTTGTGTTATAGGCTTGTTAACATTTTCTAGATAAGTCTGTGGTAATTACATAATCTGGTGTCAACTAGAGACTATTAAGAGTGAAGGGCTGGAGGTTAGCATGTCAATCGGGTTGCAGCTTGATAACCACATTTGGAGGTGCTATGGAGATAAATAGCTCACTGGGGGGGGGTCAGAACCAGACTTTCTGTTTCACATTCATGTTGACAAGCCACATGGAGATAGGATGATGGAGCCAGAACCCAGGAGCTGGAGGAGCCATGTGGAGATCCTGCCAGCTCTGAGATGCTTCCACCACCACTGGATCGGCAAGATTTTCCACCAATGACGTGTGATCTCCATGTATTCTGCGGCATTGCGTGTGTTGCCATGTACAGAATGGTATCAGACATATGGGCAAATAGACTTATGTACTTGATCTGGAATAGGCTGTGATGTTTTCTTAATATAAAATTACTCTTTTACATAAAGCTCTTTTTGTACCTATATGAGTGTCTCTGGATTTGTTCCTCTAGTCAACCCAGACCTAAACAAAGTCTGTGTTAATTTCATTAGGCAATGTCTTCTTCTATATGTTCAAAATTTTTGGAAAAAGGTTTTCCATAATATTGATTATGTTTATCTCAGTTGGTTATGTTATAATATTATCAATTTCATTTCTTATTGATATTTGCTTTTTTCCTTGTTTTCCTTTGTTATGTTTGCTTGTGATTTATCAATTTTTTGAATAATAAACTTGTTGTCTTCTTGATTTTTCTAGTTCTTTTAAAAATTTTATTTCTGATTCATTTATTTCTGCTCTAATATTTATTATATCTTTTCTTCTAGTGTTTGAGGATTTGTTGTGCTGCTATTGTTTCAATTGTAGTTAAGGTGCTAAGAAGGTTTTTATTATCTTTCTTTCTTCCTTCTTGATGCATGCACTTCTTGCTGTAAACTACCCTCTGAATAGTGCTTTTGTACTTTCCCAGAGATTTTGATATGACTTTTTTTCTCATTTGTTTTAAGGAATTTTTTATTGTATTCTTTATTTCTTCAATTACCAGTTTTTTTTGAGTAAAGTGTTGTTTAATATCCATGTATTTGACTTTAGGTTGATTTATGATTTTACATCATTGCGATCCAAAGAGAAATGGTTTGTAGTATCAAGATGTTTTCAATGTAATTTTGTTTGCTTGCTTCGGCACCTGAAATGTTATGTATTCTGTAGTAGGCTCCATGTACATAGAAAAAAATAAGCAAAATGTACTCTTGTTGGGTGAAATATTGCTTAGTTCTTCTGTTCCTTCATTGATTTTCTTTCCGGTTGATTGATCTATGATCAAAGGTGGTTTGTTGAAGTCTCCATGACACTTGCGATGCTCTTAGCCAGCATCATAACTCAATTGCATAGATTCGTCACTGGCCTTCAAACTATGTTTCAAGGTGGAGTAATTTTTTACTGTGTTCCATTCACCACAGTCAGGAAAAATGTGAATAAATGTAATTTGGGAGAAGAAATATATTTATGTTCATAAAGCTACTTTTGAAATCATCATGGGAAGTGAATTTATGTGTCAAACCTGCCAATTATGTGTCATAAGTTTGATCATCTCTTACCCTCGTCGAAAGTGTATATAGAAACCTGTAGTAAGGGAAGAGGTACATAGTGGCAAAATAACCTTGTTTCATTGTGCTTTTAATCTACCAGGAGAGATATATTCACATTAAGAAGTCATACACAGGGTTCACTATTATGCTTAGCCACCACTTCTCTGTCAAATTGTCATATTGTGGTGGCGTCTGTACCAGCAGGATTACCCCAGTGCACAGGTTTCAGCAAAGCTGCCAGACTAAGAACAGACCACAAAGAAGGAATACATTGTCCCCTTTGGAATAAATAGCCACTGAAAACCTTTTGGTCAGCATTGAAATATTGTCAAGTACTGAGAACTTCATGAACAGAAGGAAACATTGTCAGACTTAGTGCCAAAAATGAACCTCTCAGGTTGGAAGCCACTCAAAATATGCTTGAAGGAGAACTACCTTCTCAAAGGACTAATGACCTAAATGTCATGGCGAGTAAAGCTCTCTTCCCGCCTTCCAAACATTCATTTGCTAATGGGACTTGGCTTTAAATAAGAAGAAACAGCTTCAAACAGAAACTAGCAATTGTATTTTGAAATGTATGAAATATGACTATAGAAAAATGAAATGGAACAAATAAAGACTTATATTGTAGGAGTTTGTGAGCAGGAATGGCCTTGTATCGGTCATTTTGAATCAGAAAATCATATGGTTTACTCTGCACAGAATGACAGATTGGCATCCCATTCATCATCAAATGGCATCACATTCAACATCAAAAAGGTAATTTCGAGATCAGTCTGGAAGTATAATGTGGAATGCTGTCTGTAATAGTAGATGTATGCACTTACAAGGAAACCAATCAATGCAATTAGTATTCACTTTTATTGACTGGTTAGTGATGCAGAAACTGAAGAAATTCTACCAATGTCTTTAGTTTGAAATTGTTGAAACATGTGATCAAAATGCATTGATACTTATTGGTGACTGGTATGCAAAAAAGAGTCTCCATCATACATTGAGTGGCAAATTTCAAGTTCAACAGTTTGAAAGCAAAAGCTCCTCCTCTGGCAAAAGATGGGGTTTTCTATTCTCCTAAGAGTGTGGGGAAACAGATCTATGTGCATATGTTTATGTGCATAGTTTTAAGCCAGAAAATGGACATTTGTCCTCCACTCAAGCACTTACTGAATGCAAGAACACGTTGTTCTATTAAATTGGCATTCCAGGATGCACACCTTCCCGACACGATTGCTGAAGAAAAATGTGTGCATAAGCAAATGTGGTGAAGAAATCTGATGGTGACTGGCTATCAAATGCTATAGCATCTGGAGCCTTACAGGCTTGAATATAAACAAGCAGCCATCTAGCTGAGAAGCATCAAAGCCTACATGGAAGAAGCACACCAGCCTGTCTGACCACAAGGTTTAGAAGGGACCAGTTATCAGACATCAAAGAACTAAAAATCATATCAATGGGTGCCCACCTTCCTGATAAGATCACTGAAGACACATGTGTGCAAAAGTAAATATGGTGAAGAAAACTGATGGTGCCCGGCTATCAAAAGATATAGTATCTGGGGTCTTAGAGGCTCAAAGTTAAACAAGTGGCCATCTAGTTCATAAGCAACAAAGCCCACATGGAAGAAACACACCAGCTTGCGTGACCACGAGGTATAGAAGGGACCAGGTATCAAGCATCAAGGAACAAAATAGCATATCATTGTAAATGTGTGATTGCAGAGTGGAGACTGAAACCCTTTGGCAATGAGTGAGGGCAGAGTGGAGACTCAAAGCCCATTGGCATCTAAGAGGACACCCCCTTACTGAAGGGTTATGGGGAGGAGATGAGCCAGTCAGGGTGCAGGATAGCAACAAAGAAACATATAACTTTCCTCTAGTTTTAAAATACTTCCTACACCCCCCCACTATCATGATCCCAATTCTACCTTATAAATCTGGTTAGACCAGAGGATTTACATTGGTACAGATAGCAACTGGTAACACAGGGAATCCAGGACAGGTGAATCCTCCAAACCAGTGGTGAGCGTGGCGACGCCTGAAGGGAGGAGGGAACGTGGGATAGAAAGGGGGAATTGATTACAAGAATCTATGTATAGCCTCCTCCCTGGGGGATGGACAGCATAGAAGAGGGCAGGGGGAGATGTTGGACAGTGTAACATATGACAAAATAATAACAATTTATGAATTATGAAGGGTTCATGAAGTAGAGGGGAGTGGGGAGGGAGGGGGAAAATGAGCTGCTGATATTAAGAGCTCGAGTGGAAGGCAAATATTTTGAGAATGATGATGGCCACAAATGTACATATGCGCTTGACCCAATGGATGGATGTATGGATAGTGATAAGAATTGTATGAGCCCCCAATAAAATGATTTAAAAAAATAAAATAAAATTTAAAAACATAAAAAAAAAGAGTTAAAGTCTCGAAAATTCACAGGGGCAGTTCTACCCTGTACTATAAGTCAGTATCACCTTGATGTGGGTCAGTTTGGGGAATTTTTTGGAATGCAATTGTTGGAAACAAAAAAGGAACAGCTTTTGAAAAATATGGTCTTGGTGATAGAAATGAAGTTAGAGATCAGATGATAGAATTTTATAAAACCAACAATTCTTCAAAGCAGATACTTTTGTTTCTTGCAACTGCACAAATGGTGAATATACATGTGGGCTTCTCCAGATGGAATATACAAAATTCAGATTGATTACATATGTGAGAAGAGACTATAAAAAAGCTCAATAGCAGCAGTTAAAGGGAGGCTAAGGATTGACTGTGGAATGGATCATCAATTACCTGCATGTAAGTTCAAGTTGTAGATTAAGAAAATTAAAATAAATACACAAGAGCCAAAATACAATTCCGTATATTCTACCTGAATTTCAAGAACAGAGTTGATGCATTGAAAACTAATGATAGAAGACCTGAAAAGATGAACAATGACATCAAGAACACCATTCTTTAAGACAGTAAAAGAACAGTAAAAACACAGGGAAGAAAAAAATGTCAAAACAGACTGTGGAAGTTGCTCTTAATCAGAGTGCTAAGGCAAACGGAAGAAATGAGGAAGTCAGAGAGATGAGCAAAACCCTCAGCAAATAGCATGAGAAGACAAGATAAAATATTATAATGAAGTTCGCAAAGACCTAGAGTTAGAAAAACAAAAAGGAAGAGTGCACTGAGCATATTTTAAACTGAAAAAACTCAAGAAAATTTGTCTCTAGTTGCAATATTGAAAGATTTTATGAGCAAAATATTGAATGATGCACAAAGCATCCAAAGAAATTGGGAAGAATACGAAGATCTAGTGGGCGTGCCACCATGTTAAGAGGTAACATGAACAAGAACTAATGGTACTGAAGGAAGAAGTTAAGCTCCATTGAAATCATTACCCCAAAACAAGCCTCCAGGATTTGAGGATATATGAATTGAAATGTTTCAGCAAGTTGATGAGGCACTGGAATTACTTACTTTCCTATGCTAGGAAACTTGAAAGACAGATATTTGGCTAACTGACTAGAAGAGATCCATATTTGTACCTATTCCCTAGAAAGGCGACCCAATAGAATACTCAAATTATAGAAAAATATCACTTATTTATCGTGTCAAATAAATGTTGCTGAAGATCATTCAACAACTGTTTTCAGCAGTACTTGCAGAGAGGCAGTTGTTTTCACAGAACAAGGGGATACAGTGCATTAGGCCGGGTTGACTAGAGAAACAAATCCAAGGACGTTTCACACATAAAGAGATAGCTTTATGTCAATATACAATTATATATAGGGAAATCATCACAACCAAATCAAGTCCACAAATCCTGAGCTATTATGTGTGATGGTACAGATAGCCTCCCCCAATCTTCCCAGCTTGCTTAATAATATTGAATGCTTAATAATATATATTAATAATATATATAATATATAATAATATATTCTACCATCATACATAATAGCTATCATAATTGAGTTATTTATAATAATTATTATTGAAAACTTAAGTGAATTTTTGGGTAATATCTATTTCCCTCTTGATATTTATTAGATCAGGGACATAATTGGGTTCCCTACCTTTTTGTTATTGAGCATTCACTCATTGTTTAATGAGTGTTGACTACTGGAATGAATCACACGTATTTTACATCATTACTTCTGTTTCAACATAGTCTCTGTTCTCCCATAGGTAGATCATCAACAATGCAGCAATACAAACAAGCTACATAGAAGGCATCTTTGTAGCTGTTTATACTAGGAAAGACTCAGAATATATGCCAAAAGGTATTTTTTCACAGTTTTTCTAATACCATAATTGCTTTCAGAGGAGCACTGACTGATAGACAGTATACCACAGTGGATAAGGACAGAGTCCTGGTATTTTGTCTGCTGCTGTCAGGTCTTCAGGTCCAGAACTGACTGTGTGTTTTTGCACAAGTAATTTATCCTCTCTTAGTTAAGTTTCATTGTTTGGAAAGTTGTGATTGTTTTGTTGTTTTTGTTCAGAAAAATTAATTTTAAATACAGAGAAAAGTTTTATAATGAAAGAAATATTCATTAAATGTTAGCTATTACTGTGAATACAAACTGAAAACCACTTTACTTCCTTAAACAGCAGAACCCTATTAAATTGTAGATCAGCAATCGCTTTAATACTTGTGTGTTTTAACCAATTTTAATATTCTTGTTTCACAGTGATAGAAAGCACTTGAAAATGCATTCCAATAGTAATTTAAAGAAGTCACACAATATTTGCATTTCAAGAATTGGGTAGAGCATATTTGAGCTCCTTGTGATTACAGGCCTTCCTTAGGCTGTGACATGAGGACATGTTATTAAAAGAAGCAGAGGCCTTTATTTATTTCTCATTTCTCTTCATGGTTCACAGCTGGTAATGATTTGATCCAACCAGTATGTATGAAAAATATATATTCTACCCGTAGCATTCCCTGTTTTCCTTCTAATAATTGATGCACTCTCTGAAGAAGAGTTTGCAGTGGTCTGAACAAAGATAAGAATATAAACATAAATTACAGTGTGTATCCCCTGGTGTCTTGCTCATAAATGATTTCTCTCTAGTGATTCTCTTTTATATTCCACGGTGGATTTAATATTTCATCCCTGGATATCATACATGCAGGGTATTGCCGTTCAGGAGCTTGGCTTTTTACAGCTGACATCCTAGTACTGCCTCAGCTCCAGGTGAGGCAGGAGGAAATGAAACCAGGAAAATCTCTCCTATTTCTTTCCTCACTGATTGAACATATCATTCCTTTTGACTTCACTACTATATACACTGCCAATAAGTGATTTGGGAAGAAGATTAAAAAGGATAAATGGACAGCAGAGGAACATACAGGAAGGATACTGTAGTGCTTATACCCTGCCCCCTTTAAAAAGGGGGAATCCAGAAGTTATTCTCCATTATTCTGTTTCTGTTCCTTGTTGATGGAGCAATCCTCAACAGAAGTTGCATATTAAAGAATTATCCAGAGAATTTAAAAAATCCCCATGGCTGAAATCCTGATATATTTATTTTATTTTCTACTTTTAAATAATTATCCCCTCATTTTAATTTACAGCCAGGGGTGAGGACCACTGCTCTCAATCACTGTCCATTCAGTAAATTCAATTAATGCAGTCCAATGTGCCCATGGAAGACAGCCAGTTATACAGCTGAAGATTTGTGAAGCTGACTGTTCTTAGGGAGGCAAGCATATTGTAGGTGCCGAGAAGAAACCTCACCTGAGAGAGGTGCACAGAATCCAGTGCAGAGGTAGATTCTCAGTTAAGACTCTTACTTTCAATACAGTGTTTATACAGTAAGGTTGATATAAACCCTTAACTATTATATTACCAATAAATTCAGTGCAGTTTGGACCACCTCCTTTAATACCATTGGTTCTTGATCATTTTAAGCCTCCTGAAATGCTTGAATCCCAAGCTTTGTTGGGACTTGCGGGGCAGGGGTGGGGGCGGTAGGGGAGGTGGAATGGGGACAGTACAGTGACTGTGTATTCTTTGGTGCTTTCTGTGTGATTCAATGTTTTGCCCTTAGGTTTCCTCAAAGTTATACCTCAAGGCTTGAATATTTTTCCTTCATTTCTTTAATCTTGAAAAACACAATATATTCTTCCTTTTGCTGATTCCAAGTCTTTGCATATTTCATTATAATATTATGTCTTCATGAGCTTCCACTGAAATCCGTGGTAATATTCCCTATGACAAAGATTTGAGAAACAAGGTGAAACAAATGCAGGTAACTACCTCAGATCCCGGAACAGGTTTGGAGAACTGGACCGAGCAGTAAGTGCACCAGGACTGCAGTGAAAACTTTGAGCACCCAGAGGCTCACGAATGGCCTGCAGCCTGCTGGCTGATCCAAGCAGTCCTGTCATTTTTGGACAGCAACAAACAGCTTCCCCAAATGAAAGGTCTAGAAAGGCAACTTCAAGTACAATGTGGCTGGAGACACAGATGTTGTTTCACTCGATATGAAAGAAAGGACAAGGGCTGGGTCTGAATAAGCCCAAGAGCGTGACGCCCAAGAGCGCGGTCCTTTGAAATTAGGAAAACACATGAATATGCTGATGGATCACAGTGAGATTCAATTAGTAAATCTGGAGGAGCTGTGGTATGGGAAAAGAAAATATGTAAATGTACTAGAGTTACAGTGGCCTATTAAACACAGAGGCGGGAGAGAAGTAGGGACTAGCGATAGGACTATTTATCAGAAGTGGCCACCTGTCTGTGTGAATGTTATTTTCCCATTGAGCAAGAAAAATTGTAATAATTAGATTGTGTCCCACCAGCAGGCACCTTGCTCCCCAGCTCATTCCTGCTCTCATTTAAAAATTACCCCCCTATCCCCCCCCCAATTCCCCGACACACTAACCCAGCAGGCTTCTGCCCTGCCTGCCCACCTCGAAGAGACCCGCCTGGTAGGCAAATGCTTAGTTTCTTATGCCACCTGCCCCAGTCACTACTGAACTTTTTAGCTGGGAGAAATTTTATGTGCGCTCAGCCTCCCTGGCATCCTCATGCCCATCTGGTTCTCCCAGGTGACCAGTAAATGTCTTACGTCCCCTTTTGCTCTCCCTCCACTGAGACACCAATCCATCAATATGCTGAAACCCGTCTAGCACTTTTAAAAAAACTGTCACTCTGTCTACCAAACCAACCCATTCTTCTCGATGGCAGCTTCATTGACTGGTCCTGCCAACATGGAAGGACCACACTATGCCTCAAGAGGTGCAGAGAGAGTCTGATCAAATGATATTGGCACCTCGCATTGAAGAAGCGAACTGTTCTCTCACCTCGACACAATCTTCTAAGACACATGCACTGACCAAGAACTCTATATGTGGACAATCACCAAACCTGCTCATAAGAAAATTCACAATCAACCCAGGCTTATAAAATAACAACATTGGAAAAATACAAAGGAAAAACAATATACTTAGAGCAACAAAAATAGACCAACAAATAAATCTATAAATAAATAAACTAAAACATTCCTGTCTCAAGATATCAGCTAATTGTGAGTTATTTCAGCACACAGGAAAACATGGCTCAAATAAAAGAGGGAAAAATTACACAAAAGCTCCCTGAGGAACAGCAGACAATTTCAAAAATTTACTGTTAATTCTCCACAGAGTTAAGAATGGAAACACACAAAGATAAACCTACAAGAATTTAGAAAAACATTATAAGATCAAATCAACTGGAAATCCAAAAACTAAAAGAAATACCCCAATGGAAAGATACAGAACTATTATTGAAACAATAAAAGGAAAATGAAAATCTCAATGAAACAGGACCCTGTTAGAAAGGATTTGAAGACCCAGCTAGATTTAGAGTCTTCTGATTTTACAAGAGGGTAAAGAGAAGAATAAAACTAATCAACATCAGCCTGTGTTAGTCTGGGTACTTTAGAGAAACAAATCTACAGAAACTCATGTATAAAAGAGAGTTTACATAAAGGTTAAGTGTGCATCAAGAGATTATCCCAACCCAGTAGTGCCCCAGCCCACAAGTCCCACATTAACCCATATGTCCAACACCAATCTACAAAGTCCTCCATCTCATCAAACACACACAAATGATGTCGACTGTAGGAGGAAAGACAAATCAGTGAGCATTTAAGCACCTCAGCGCTGGCAGGGGTCTCCACACAGCTGCTGCAGCACCCAGGGCTGCATAAGGGTAGGTTCATGTGGCTTCTCCTCAGCGATATCTTGCAGGAAGTGAGCCTTGCCAGCTGAAGCAGAGACCTGGCTAAGGCAGCTGCACCCTGCCTGTTCCAACCATCACAAAGCAAGAGACCTTGAGAGCTCGAAAGACGAGGCTCAAGGAGCCATTTATCTCACCACCCTCCAATTAACCCCCCATGTGTTTATTGGCCTGGTTGGCACAATAAACTAACTACCTCACAGCCTAAATGCATCTTTTTAAGCAGCGGCAGATACGTATACCTCTACCCTCCAACTGTCCTTACCAATTCTAACACCAACTTCTTTCCCCAAAACGCTCTACTTTCTACTTCTCAACTTGTTTTAATTTCATTGTAATAGCCACAAAAAACTTATAGTCCTTACACATGATTACAAACTTTATTAGGGAAGTTCATAGCTTATAATTGAAGATCAAAATGCAGTTCTTTGATCAGGACAACCTCTTCTCAGTTATGTCAGCAGCCAAGCTTCTCTTGAATTCTGGACTTTTCAGTCAAGAGATCCCATGCCCTATTCCCTGCTTTACAAAAATTAAGAAGGAACAAAGTAAACACAAACTTTAAAAAATTAAAAGAAATGAAAGAAAATGTCTATGCAAAAATTACCCACACAGAAAGAAAAATCAGAAAACTCCTAACACCACACAAATGCACAACAAAATGGTGGTATAAAATCTTCTCTATTGATAATAACATTGAAGAAAGTCTATTGGACATGATCAAGAAAAATAATATGCTCATATTAAAAATCCTATATAAGTAAGAAAAAAATCTCAAGAATTTCTGAAGAAATAGGGCAGAAACTTTCCAAATATTATAAAAATATAGCTAGAGATTAAATATTCTAGTCAAGATTCAGAGTACGGCATAATAAATATTGAAAAGCACAGGGTAGCAATACCCATAACACATGTTGTCTACAAGATACACATTTTAAGCACAAAGATATGGAGAGCTTAAAAATCAAAAGGTAGGGGAAAAAGCATGTAAAATGGACAACAACAAAAGAATTAGCGATAGTAACATTGACAAAATAAAGTCAAAATCTACTGTAAAAGATTTAGCATATATTACATATTGATTAAAAGATTAATTCACAAAGAATATATAACAATTAAAATATTAATTCACCCAATGCCAAAGCCCCACAATTGATACAAATGGAGCCTGTCAGAGTTCAAGAGAGAAATGCATCATTCTACAGTAATAGTAAACCCATGATCAAGTTGATTCTGACTCACACCAATCGTACAGGAAAGTGCTCCCGGCTGTAGGTCTTCACAGAAAGAGATTGACACATCTCGCTCCCAGAAAGCAACTCCTGAGTTGAAACCGCTGATCACTTTGTTAGCAGCTGAGTGCTTAAATACTGTGGTCCCAGAGCTTCTTACAATAATAGCAGGGTATTTTAAAACAACACTTTTAAGAATAGATTAGCTAGAAAATAAATCAATGAGGATATAGAAGACCTGAAGACACTGTTGGTAATGGGACCTACGCCAACAGCAGCAGCACAGTGCACCGCCTTCTCTAATGAGCCGAGCGGCTCCCCAGAATAGGCAGGCCGTTTCACAGATCAAACAGCACATTTTGCTAAATTGTAAAAGATTGAAATTAAACAACGCTTCTCTTTTGTGTTTACTTTTATGAACCTAGAAATCAATAACAAAAATTAAATAGGGGGAAATGCATGGGTATTAAATAACTGTTACTGGATCATAGGGAAAAAATTGAAGTAAAATTGAAAAACAATTAGAATAAAATAAAATTGAAAGAACAACATATTGAAATATAGGATAGGTGGTGCTCAGAGGGACATTAATAGCAATAAATGCCTATCTTCACAAAGAAAAAAGATTTAAAATCAATAATCAGACTTAATAATGAACAAACACAGCACACAAAGTACAAAGTAACAATAGAAAATTATAAAAATCAGCATAGAAATAAATTAAACTGAAAACATAAAAACAATAAAAGGAATACACAAGTTTGGAAATTGGGTTTTGAAAGACCTGGAGAAGCAACAAGCCACCTGACAGATAAAGGATAAATATGAGAAGATACAATAACCAACATTAAAAAATGGGCATATATATTACAATAGCCCTAAGGAGAATCATAGCAGAATATTATGAAAAAATTTCTCTAACAAATTTGAAAACCCTGAAGAAATGAACTAATTTCTAGAAGGCAATTAATTTAGCCTCATACTTTTGCTTATCAATTTCACTTAGAAGGGAAAAATGCCAGAATAACCAACACATTTTTGGAAAAAACTTAATGAGCTGCAGGGGTGAGTGTTCTGCCTGATTTCAAAATAAAATAAAACAATTAAATAAAGGTAATGTTACAAAATAAAGGCAAATATCAAGGGATGAAGGTGACATTTCAGAAACAGACCCATGAGAGTTGATACAGGAAAGAGTAATACTTTAAATTGATGATAAAAGGATGCACTAATAATAAGTCTGGCAAAGTTGGTTTTCAAGCTTTTAAAATAAGTAATTCTTACCTCCATCACTCACAGAAAATAATAGGTAAGTAGGAATCATATCTATTATTGGATGAGCCAAATCATGACACAGAAGAAATCATATAAGACATTGTGATTAACACTGATGCAGGGAAAGTGTTCTCAAACCTGTCTCAAATATATGTACATGTATAAATTCATTTAGATCACAATACAAAGCCAAAAAATGGACTAATAATTTTGGTTATATTGTATTTAAAGTATTGCATGATAAAAGTCATCCAGCAATAATAAAAAGTCACAGGTAAGGAGATAATGCATGTAATCTATGCATAGTTTTGTATATATTTGATTGTTTTTAAATTGTGCACTTACTGTTCATATGTAGTCTAATCATATTACATCAAAATCCACAATAATGAAATATGAACAAACAACACAAAAATTCATAAAACAAGAACTAAAATGATCATTAAAATAAAGGAAAAGGTGTTTGTTACATTGAATAATCAGGAAAATGGAAATAAAATTAGCAAAGAGATCACAGGTCTGCTTTTTCGCTACCAGATATGAAAAATTGTCTCAGATTATGTCTTACTACAGACGCGGGTGCCTGGTTGCAGTAAGAGGCTTCCACTAGTGACATTAAGCATTTACAGGTGAATAAGGAACTCTGTACAGTTCCTGAGAGCACTGCTTGCACGGACGAAACACTAGTTGGGGGAATGTGGCCATCAGGTAGCAACCAGGGCAGAAGTCCCTCAGCAAATCCAGGGGAGATTTCCCTCAACAGTCCTAGCTTCCAACAGAATCTAGCTGCCCAACATGAAGCTAAGCACACCATTACATATACATATATAATTTACTCTCATATTCTCAGGGAACTTTGACAGCAGCATCACAGGCTGCACATTTCTGACTCCCCTCCACCACTAACTGCAGCTGGAGTTGCTTGGCAGTCAGGGTTCCACTCCCCGCAGGAGTTAGAGTCATCTCAAATCCCATTTTGACCCACTCCGCCAAGCCCTTGACCTTGCCAGCCCCTTGGTCCCAGCTTGGAGGGCACACCACGGGAGCAGCTTGGCGCAGTCTTCCTCACAGTCCAAGTAATGAATTATGTCGTTTTCTTAAATCTTCTCAGATTCCCTTCACCTCCTTTCCTTATGCACCCCTCCCCAGCGCTTACCTCGCTGCCAAACCTGGTCAAGTCTGTGCCATCACACAAGGATGGGGCGATTGCCACCGAAACCATCAGCTTATTATTATATTATTTTGCTTCTTAGCTGTTGTTTTCTATGTTTCCACTATTTTATTTTCAATTATTCCATACCAGTTTTAGTTCCCCCTTCCTTTTAAGGGTGGACCTGATACCCCTGAGGTTTCTGTACCTCCCAGACAGACACAGACAAACCACAACTGCCCTAACCAAATTCCTTTATTTCAATTTGGAATTCACTAGTATCTCCTGCTCCCCCACCAGTGATCCTGGTTGATTTCAAGAGAAATCATCAACTAGAAATTCAAACAAATCTGAAGAAAACTTGAAAATGATGTGGGACACTATCAATAAAAACTATAAACATCTTTTTAAAAAAAATAATTTTATTGGGGGCTTGTACAACTCTTATCACAATCAATTGGATCAGGCATGTTTGTACGTATGTTGCCCTCATTGTTTTCTAGACCTTTACTTTCTATTGAGTCCTGGGTATGAGCCCTTTCCCTCCCCTCCCTTCTCCGCCCACCCTCATAACCCCCGATAGATTGCTGATTGTTATTATTTTCATCTCTCACACCAAACACTGTCTCCCTTCCCCCATGCTTTCTGTTGTTCTCCCCCCTGTAGAGGACTGTATGGTTATGTGCCAAATATTCTGATCAATTCCACCTTTCTCCCTTCTTTTCCCCCTCATCCCCCTACCCTTCTGGTATCACTACTCCCACTCCTGTTCCTCAATTCTATGTGTCGTGAGCTCCATCCATTTCTATACCTGTGTATGTGTTCCAGTCTAGTCTGAATTGAGAAACCACACAGGGGTCATGGTAGTGGGGGGTGAGGAAGCCTCAAGGCACCAGAGGAATACAGTGCATGTCACCGATGCTTACTGCACCCTGGTGACTCATGCCCTTCCTATGGGCCCTCTGTGAGGAGATTGTTCCACTATCTACAGATGAGCTTTGTGTCTCTGCTCTAGCCTCCCTCGTTTTCAACAATATATTCTTGTTTGTTATGTATCTGCTGATGCATTTTACCCAGTCCCTATGACTCCTCATGGTCGCACTGGCGCTATACTTCTTCCATGTGGGCTTGTTGCTTTACTGCTGAATGGCAGCTTGTGCAACTTCAAGCCTTTAAGACCCCAGATTCTATATCTTTTAATAGCCAGGCACCATCTGCCTTCTTCACCACAGTTGCTTATGCACCCATTTTGTCTTAAGCACTTGTGTTGGAAGGGTGAACATCTCAGACGACTGATTAGTTAGAACAAAATGTTCTTGTATTGAGAAAGGGTATGAGCAGAGGTCCATTCTTACCTCATTGTTTTTCCATATAAATAAATATATGTACATGGGTCAATACCTCTATTGTTGTGGATAAATGTGTTTACATATATACGCCTCTATGTTTATACCTCTAGCCATTGCTCTGCTTCCTTGGTCCTTCCTGTTTCCTTTTACCTTCCTCCTGCCCCACTGTCACCTTCCCCTTATTTCCCCCTCTTGGTACCTACTCTGAGCAAGTTTGCTGTTGCTCCCACACTACCCCCACCCCCCGCCCAGCTCGGACCTTTATCTCCTCCTTGTTATTGACACCAGCATCCTAGTTGCTCCTCTGTCCATGGTGCAGCCTGCTCACCGCCCCCTCCCCCACCACCCTCACTTCACTGTTGGTGCTGTTGCTCTCTCCTGGGCATGCCTCCCATGCCTAACCTATACAGGTAGGCACTAATTTACCAAAAAAATGAAGATAGTAAATAAATAAGAGAAAAGAAATTTTAAAATAATAATAAAAACAGAGAAGAAACATACAAAGAGCCTGGATCTGTTTGCTGGCCTTCACGTCTGTCCAGGAGCTGCCCCCCACTCCCGGCCTGGAGAGCCCCCTTGGGGCGCACAGGGGCTACGTAGCTGCCTTGTTGCAGCTGCTGGTCTGGTATGCTCCCTTCCTGATTCGCTCCATTCGGGGGGGTTCAGACCGCACTGCCTCCCCACCATGTGACCCCAGAAATGTCCTCTGTCACAGTCTGCCTCAGTAAGGGACATGGTGACACATGCTGTTGTCGGTTGCCCAGTCCCCTCTGTGTCCCATTAGCTCCCCACAAGGACGTCATCCTCCGGACCTGGTGTGCCAGCGTGGTGTCGGGTCCGACTCTCTTTCTCTTCCTCCCTCTCGGCTGGCCTCCGTGTGGGTGCGGTATGCTGGCCTCTCTCCCCAACCTGTAGGTTTAGCAGCCACAGGGAAGGATGCATGAAAAGAAAGAGCTACAGGCTTGGCCCCAACCTGAGCTAAACTGACCCCCGCCCTGGAAGTGGGTGTGGCGGAAAACTATACATCATATTGGGATCCTGGAGCAAGAAGAAACAACAAAAAATTGTATAGAAGAAATAGTACAAAAATTCATGGCATAAATTTTCCCCTCTATAACAAAGGATGAGAACGTGATTTCTAAAGAAATTGAAAGAACCCCAGATCGGATAGAGTCCAGAAGAAAAACTCCGGGGCATACAGTAAAAAAACTCCCCAATGGTATATTCCTATAAAGTAGCATGGCCAATATTATCACTGCTTTATATACAAGAAAGAAACAAGTTAAGGTTAACTGGCTTTCTTATAGAATTTCAGTTTTTATTACGGAAGGCTGACTTTTAAGTTTATACAAACTCTTAAATTCTACTCGATCAAAGGGATTGTAGGGTCGTGGTGTCATTTTTCTAAAGAAGCGAGCTTATGGGGCACATTGGTTTAAGAATGTGTGTTTTAGGTTCTTTCACTGGATGAGGTTTTAAGAGAATTGTGGACATTTAAAACGATTGAAGGGCTTGCCATGTCACAGTGACATCTGCCAAGGTGTTCTTGTCATCGGCTGAGAAATGTATATTGTTGACTTAAAAGTAAACGCTCTTGATTCATTTCCCTTTCAAGCTCATGTACCTGTAGCATGCAAGAAATTGTCCCTTGTCTCTTATAATTCATAAAGAGTTGGTGGTAAGTTCTGATGTTACTTAAAGTATTCTCATTTAAGTCTTATGAAGAACAAGCAATAAGTAAAATGATAGCATTGCCAAGGTCTAAATTATAGCACATGTGCTCAAGTTAATTCCAATCAAGTTGGGGAATATAGAACTGGCATAAACATTGCGAGGGGAAAGAATACGGTGAAATTCAATAAGTGGAGTATGTGTCTGTTTATGAGAGAGAGAGAGAGTCGAATAGCTGAGTATGGAATTAGTATGAATTCATCATCATCTGGCTCCAAATTCAAACCCTAGTGCTTAGTAGAAGGAGATGGTTTAATTCATTATCTGAAATTTGGGGCTGTGGTAAGAGCATACCATGACTTCAGGGGAGGCTAAGTTCTTTTCTCTGACTCAGAATATTTTGACGGCATGAATAGCAGTAAAGGGTCATATATAAATCACATCTCCACTTCATAAAACTTTATTTACAGTAATTATATTAACTCACTTAGATTAATATTTCTTAGTCTACTAAAACTCAAAAGGTATATTGATTCCTGAAGACAGAAGTACTAGAGTCTTAGGTGAAAAAATACTTGAAGACAAATGCAATATGTACTGGTTTTGATGTTTTAAATCTATTTGCATCTATGTACCTGAGAATTAATAAACCTCCATTCCAACTCTGTCTGTGCACAGTATGAATATGATAGTAAGAATATGCCATCCAAGAGAAGAGAAAGGAAAAAAGGGGGGAAAGCACACACAAGAAGTTGGTAATTTATATTTAAATGTTAAGAATGGGCTTTATTGGTTAAAAGACCATAGAAGAGTAATAGTGATTCTGGGAAACTAGATTATAAATTTTCACTAAATAGGCTATTCTCCTCTGTCCAGTCATTCATTGGATTTATCTTTTGTAAGATAAAATAACAAATACCCTGCATTGATCATAATGACTAGGGATTTGGGTCTTCTGTGTGTGTGTATGTGTGTGTTTTCTCATTTGTACCCACTTATTATCAGAGGTGAACTCATCTAAAGAAATATCCATAGAAGGACATAAAATACTGGCTAGTAGATATTCTTGATATATGTGCAAAATATGGCATTTAAAATTATGTTCATGGATAAAATCACTGGCTTTCTGAAAATCAATGCCAAGTGATAGGGTAAACAGCAGCAGGTTTGGCAGGCAGATGGAGAGGGAAACATTAGGTCTCTTCCACCTCCAAGTCCTGTGATTATATGATTAAATATTTGTGTCCGGAGACAAGCAAGGGAAATGCCAGCTCTTCAAGTATAGGCCAGAAACTATCGTGAATAAATATATCATTGAGCAAATCCAGAATATTTTTAATAAAGAAGCCAAAAATTGAAAAGAGGATGGGAAGTTGGGGTCCAAGTATCTAATTAAAAATTTCACAGAAAAGGGAACTGCATAAATAGGGGGAAATGTTATTTAAGACAAGTAATTTTGAAGTATAATTCAATAGCTAATTACATTTTATTTAGTCCTATGCTGGATGCTTAGGTATCTAGACCATAGAATAATAGACATGCAAATGCAGATATCCTTCTGTGGGAGTTTGTGAAGAGCGCAATAAAGTTATGGGTTCATTCCACCCTTTGGTGAAAAACTATCAATGATTCTCAAGTGAAGGTGTTGAGAAAAGATCTAAGAATCATTTGGATGCCTGTTCAAATGATATGCATCTTCTACTCGTGATATTTATATATATATATATATATATATATATATATATATATATATATATATATATATATATTGTTTAAAGAAATTGCCTCCCTTCTCTCTTTCCTTTGGAGAACCGAATTCATTCCAGTAATGAAAGTGTTATTTCCCTTCCAATGTTTGTTGAACATCTCCCCTATGCCAGTCATTAGGCATGGCTCTTCCTACAACTCATTGCCATCAAGTACATTCTAACTCATAGCAACCAACCGCAAAAGACTCAGGAGAACTGCCTCATAAAGTCTCCACAGCCCATGGGAGCAAAATGTCACATGTTTCTCCTAGGGAGAAACTGATCGTTTCACCTACCGTCTAATGAGCAGCCACCTCTTTTTCCAGTGAAAGAGCAGGGCTATGATGTTAATTCTCAAGTTCGAACTACCACATACTTAAGCTTTGTAACTGCAATTTGGAGACAGAGCAAGTGAGACGTATAAAGCTTAAGTAATTGATAGTATAGACTTAGTTATGGAGCCATCAGGACTAGAACCATTGATATGCTGATTTCTTAGGTCATGCTTTATTGACAATGTAGCAAGCATATACAATTTAAGCATATAAAAATTTTATTATTTGTCTCATATATCTTAAAAGTGGTTTAAATATATGAAAAAGAGTAGTAGCATCATCACCACCCTCTTTTTAGAACATTTTCTTCACTTTTACCCACTATTATAAGCATCCTATTAACTCACAAACTCCCTTGCCCAGTCATAACTACGCATGTAGTTACTCTTCATATAGATTTAGTTACCTTGAATTTCCTATAAAAAGAGAAAGAAAACCCCAACGAAGACACAAAATAAAACACAGAAAACCTCATTCCAAGTGAAAGCAGAAGACTACACAAAGTAGGAGATTTCAGCCTTCAGTAAGGATTACAACTTTGCTTCTAAGGAGCATTTTGGCAATATTTCCATGGTAGATAAGTTTATTCTTTTCTTAGTCCACGGCATTCTCAATATTCTTCTCCAACACCCTAATTCAAACTCATCTAATATTCTCTGGTCCTCATTCATTGTTTAGCTTTCACAGGCATATGATGTGGTTAGAAGTGCAATGATTTGTGTCAGATGCACAATTTGACATCTTCTCACTTCAACACTTTACAGAGGTCTTGTGTGGCAGATCTGCTTAATGCAATGCATTATATGACTTCTGCTCCTTTCCTGAGTTTTGATGGTAGGTCAAAGTTAGCTTGAATCCTTGATAAGGTCAATCTTTTCTCCATTTATTATAGTGTTATCTGTTAGTATAGTTGTAACATTGAGTTGTAACACAAATTGGAAGTCTTTGTTTTCATCAGCAATTTGATATCTATGTGTTATTTATCAAGTAACCCCAAATCTCTGATTTTCAATATAGAAATTCTTCTTACGTCGTAGTTACATGGAGCATCACTGACATGGCTAATGGTTACGGATTACTCTTTCACCACACATTTTCTGTTGGCCCTAAAGACATGACATACCTACACAGCATGTTCTTCCTGGGGTGTTATGTAATTTTTCTCCCATATTTGGCCTGGGTTTAGACTATATTTTCCTTAAAGATGCTATCCAACGCAGGTCAGCATTGCCTTTAATGGGAAATTTGTTTTTGTTTTTACCTTGGCTTGATAAATATGACCAAAATAATATTTGCATATCCATATGCATATAATTCTAATCTATTGCTGCTGGACATGTAAAAATTACACAATAAATATTCTCGTACAAAAGACTCCATTAAAGGGATTGCATCACATCATAAAGTCCAACATAAAATTACAAGGGAAAAATAAACTTGTATTAAAATTGAACCTTCCAGAATCTCTTCTTTGTGCTCAGAACCTAAAGTTTCCATGTTGCTGAGGATAGAATTTAAAAGTTTGTAGCTGGCACTGGACTCAGCTTGAGGCAGCTACACTGTAAGTTCAATACTCTGATTTCCTTTTGGAAAGGGGGAGGAAATTGATGGGTTGAATGAAATAAAATAGCTCTAAAATTTGCGTTATCAGACAAATGTAATACAGGTCCCTTCTTGTGTGATCAAAAGACAAACAGAGGTTGTGTTCTCTTTGTCGATTCAAAAGCGATTGAGATTAAAAAAACATTAGGAAAATCAGGATGACTTAGTTGTGGAACAGTAGAATTTTTCTCACACGAGGAAGGAAGCTTGTGATTGTGAAATCTGAGCATGATGGTGCTATGTAAGTTTCTTACTATCTCACAAATAGAGAAGGATCAAGACTGAATCACAGGTCATTCATAATTGGGGAGTTCCCATAAATTTTGCAGTAAGGGAAATATTGGGTTTTTCTGTCAGCAACCATTGAATCAGTCTTCAGTGACAGTAGCATGCCCCAAACCTCTTTTAGAGTTGGAATTCATCAAAAGAAAATCGCTTGTAATTAATAATCAATACTCCTACATAAAGGACACTATAGTCAAAGCTTCATGGTGTTAGTGCTTGAGGAAATCTGATATAAATAGTTAATGTGGAAAGTCCACATTGATTTTCTAGAGAGTAGAAAAAGTCTTGTGACTAAGTATAATCCATAGTAATATCTGTAAGGAGAAATATGTAGGGAACAGGCATTAAGAATTACTATTTGAGAAATTGGAATTATTAGTTTTTACTTGATATTTTTAATTGAGTTGATTGTAGATTCACATTCATACAAAGATCCTTTCCTTGCTTGTTATCATACCGTAACCAGCATATTTGCATTGATATAATCTACCAATTTTATTCAGATGTCTCCAGCTTTATTTGTGTTCACCAATTTGTATGTGTTGTTAAGAGTATGCATTAACTTCTAGATTTTGTGTATGTGTTGGAAATTCATAAGGAACCCACATTTTAAAAAGCCATTTGACTAATAAGGGAGTGCAACTCTCAAATATCAAAGTACACAATAGTCAATTGGATACCTCTACACTGGAAATGAACAATCTGAGATGAAATTAAGAATTGTATTAGAGCTTAAATTCTGAGTATCCCGCTTGCAGAAGACCGTGGATGACAGTGAAAACCCAAAGTCCACTAGAAGAGTTCCCATGTAGATTTAACCTCCATTGAACTATTTCTGATATTAAATAAACAGAATATTGTTGACTGTAATCTTCTAACAGCATAAATCTAAAACTTGATCCCACAATTGACATGGAAATGAGAGCGACTCGGGGTAGTCAAAAGTATCTTGAAAATGGAAGAAATGTTGGAAGACACATTTCTTGAGTTCAAACTTTAAATCTTCAATAATCAAGATAGTATAGGATTCCCATTCAGATAGACAAATATTTGTATGGGATAAAATTGAGAGTCTAGACTAAAATTGATCACCTGCTTTTCAAAATGTTTGCCAAGATAATTCAAGGAAACACATAGTAGTGAGATAAATGGATATAGCAATTAGCACAAAGGCATCATTTAAAATTAAAGCCAATAATGAACTCACTGTCATCCAGTCCATTCGGACTCTAGGGAGAGAGTAGAGCTGCCCTAGGAGCTTATCAGACAGTTGGCACTTTACAGGAGTAGAAAGCCTCATCTCTCCCCTAAGGTGCTCGTAGTGGTTTTGAACTAGTGCCCTGACTCATATACACTGTGTCTCCAGGGATCCTCTAAATAAGGATCATAGACTTACATTTAAGAATGAAACCATAAAATATTTAAATGCATCAGAATCAACTCTATGGCAATGTGTGTGTTGTTTTGTTTAAAGATACACACACACACACACACACACACACACCAGAGGCAATCTAGGAAATAAAAAATTATCAAGACAATAAAACAATCCCCCCACCCTCGCCCAAGCTCTCTGCCATCAAATCAGTGCTGAGTCATAGTGACCCCAGTGGGTTTCTGAGACTGTAAGTGTTTACAGGAGTGAAAATCCCAGACTCTCTCTCATGGAGCTAGTGGTGCTTTCAAACTACTGACCTTGCAGATCGCAGCCCAACTCATAACCACGACACTAGCAGGGCTCCTCATTAAGACAATAATATACCAAAAAAAAAGCTTTTACTGCAAGCGAGCAGATGTTGACGAATATTATCTTCATATTTATAATAATTGCATTTTCTATTTAATCTTATATCTATGTATTTGGTTTGCTTTTCTTTAAAAAAAAGTCAATTGTAGAATTAAAGATTACAACGGCACTGAATTTCCAAAAGGGGAAAAATGAATCTTTTCTAAGATCTAACGATTCAGTACATTCATGGATAAGTATAAATGGAACGTTCATAGAAATCCCCTTCACCTTCTACAGTGTGTTGGCACGTGCTGTACTCACACTCGAGGTGACACTATAACAGTTATATACGTACACATAAAAGCTCATTTCATAAAAACTCTATGGATTTTGATGACATTGGTTTTGGTTTTTTGTCTTTTATAATTTTAATATTAACATTAGCTTATCAGTATCTTTAACATTCTTATTGCTTTTGTGCTTATTATCAAGATAAGATTAGTAATCATAAAAATCACAAGACAGATCGAAATGTAGCAAAATAATTGCAGGCAGATAGAAAATGGAAAGTCCTAGATTAGAGTGACCAAATACAGCTACTAATACTATCTACTGAAGGCAGAAAGGGTGTTAGCTGTGCTAATTGCCTTTTGTTTTTCTTTGTTTTTTTATTAATAAATCTTTTTATTGGGGCTCATACAACTCCTATCACAATCCATACATCAATTGAGCAAAGCACCCTTATACATTCGTTGCACTCGTCACTCTCAAAATTCACCTTCCACTTGGGTTCCTGGAATCAGCTCAGTTTCCCTTTTTTCCCCTCCCCCCGCTCCCCCCTTCCCCCTGGCCCCTTAATAGTTTATAAATAATTATTATATCTTATCTTACACTGCCCAGAGTTCAAAGTATAACATCAATTTAAAAGACATTTTTATCCCATTGTTATATATTATGTGGATAAATTACTAGTGGATAAAATATATTACCCATCAAAACTTCAAATGGAAGCACATCCTGAAAGCTTCACTTTTTGTCAATTGATGTTCCATCTTAGAAATACAGATTCATTCAGAATGCAAAATTTAAATTTGTAAAATGGATATTTCGTTTTGTATCTGCATGCAGCTAATGGCTGTCATTATGGTAGATTGTCTTCCTGTTTTTATTTTTTTAGCATTCATTTATTACACATCTGGTGATTTTGTTTTGCTGACCAGCTTTGAACAGAGATATGTCTAAATACATTGTACACAACTGAACCTCATATGCCACTATAAAGTATATTAATTATTGTTATTAAAATCATAAAAAGGCATTTTTAGTTTTCTAGCTATAGTCCTCAAAATTTGACACATTTCTGTTCAGTGTAATAGACATATTTTAGGCATGCTTGCCACTGCTGAAAATGTGAACTTAGCATGTTGAAATATCTGGCCCTACCTCCCTAGCCACATGCAGTCAGTTGAGTTGTAGAACTTTCTAAATCCCAGCTAAGCCAGTCAGAGTCATCTGAGATGCTGAGGGGCAATGGGTAACCGAGCTAATAACACTGAAGATTATAGGACTTAAGCTGCAATTTTACAGTGAGCCATAGAGGCCATGTCCAAATGTAGGCGTGAGAGAAGAGGCCAGTCACCTAGAGATCAAAATGAAGCAGATGACACATCAGCGTGGATGGCATGACAAGGAGCTATGCCATTTTGAAAACTGGCAAATACAGCTTTTAGCACTGGCGGCTTTTTCAATGAAGTTCAGCTGTACTTGTTGACCTTTGTCGATTTTAGAAGGTACCTCTCTATGCATTATTTTAAATAACTTTCAGGGGATTTCTACTCTTTGTAGCTGAAAACTATTTGACCAACATAGTTAGCAAAAACATGCATTGAAACCTAGTACACTTAAATTTAAAATTCCAGTAATCTCTACTAAACAAAAAAATTTTATACATATTTTAATTTTCTCTTTTCCCTTGAAAACGGCAGTAAAAATGGCTTCTCTCAGTGGGGCAACATCTTGTCTGTCTTTAGAATTCAAGCAATAATGATTCTGTGGGGTAATGATTATTCTAGAAGCATTGTACCATGTAAATTAATCTATTGGGTTGGTAGCCCTGCTCCAAGAAAACCACTGCTGAAGCTGAATGCACAGAAGGAACAAATTAATTAGCCAGATTGCAAAATCAAATAAATCTCACAGTGTAGAAAAAATAAGTCTGTGTAGCGAAAAAAAAATGACATCAAGTTCATGTAGTAACATTAGTTGAAGTAAAACCATTGATTTAATGGGGTACATGTTCTCATAATTAAAACTGGAATGTACAGTCCAAGCCCACAAAAAATCTCCTGACAAAGAGAGGTTGAACTTTTAAATGTTTGGTCAATAGCAAACTGCTGGCCTCTGAACAAAATATATTCTTCTCCATTAATCATCCAAGGAAAAATGCACAGGAAGTAAGTATACTAATTTCTTCCCCTATACAAATTATCTGTAGGTAATAAGTTGTGAAGTGAACAGGTTAAATGTATTAGAAAGATTCAGGTATACTTTATGGTTGTTACATTTAGCTATCACCAAAATGTTCTCGGGTTTTGGGAACCCACGGATCATGGAATGACACACTGCTTGTGTTTTACCAGCCTCAAGATTGTTTGATGATTGGACTGCAGTGTTCCATGGGGTTTTCACATGCTGTTGTTAGGAAGTAGATCACCAGATTTTTATTTTCTAGTTTATCTGTGTCTTGTAGATACTTTGAAATCTGATCAGCATCATAGCAGAAGGGTCATTGGCAAATAATCAAATCAGATTTACCACATGGAAGGTGAAATTTATACCCTTGAATCACCATTACCTTTTATAACACATGATGGTCCAACCTGCCCAACACACTACTACGGAGTCGATTTTGACTCACCAGTGAGTTTAGCAGTGTTTTGAGGCTGTGAATCTTGTAGGGAGTAGATAACCTCAACTTTCTCCTACAGACTACTTGTTAAGTTTGAACTGCCAACCTTGCACTTAATAGTTCAATGCTTACCCAACAAGGCCACCCAGATCCTTACTGTAGCAAGGACAAAATAAATTATCCAATTTCAGGAAGGTTCAAAGAAGCATACAGTGTCTAAACCAAGCAATAATATAATTCAATTTTTGTCATTTTTATTCTTTGAACTAATCACATGCTTTCACTGGATTTTAAGAGACTGAAAAGTGCATACTTTAAATTACCAGAAAGAAATGGTAAGATTTATTCATAAGTGTTTGATTGAGGAGAAGTCTGTCACACTCTTCTAAGCAAATGAGGGAAATGAGATCAAGCAGAGGAAAGAAAAATGACTTGTGCTTCATGTACAGCTGATCTCACAGGGAGTTCGGGAACCAGGGTAGATTTTCAGGGTCACTGCGGGATAAGAAAGGACTGCTATGGCTTTGTATCCTGACAATAATCAAAAGCTGAGTGTAGACGATTGTTGAAAACTGCTAATATTACACACTATTAGAAATAACAGTAAAGTGTTTTATTGAAAGGTGAAGAGATTCATGAATCAGGAGATACACTGCAACCAAGAAGAAACTATTCAAATTCCCAGAAGAGATTGAAATTTTCATCAGATGGGGCAAACAAAGGTCTCAGCTTACCAGCAAAGGGGAAACAGACAAAAGTTACAAGAGTATTCTAAACAAGGGGTTGTTAAACTGCAATTCTTCTTAACTTTACCTTTTCTATTTGTCATGTTCTGGAACACATTGACCAAGGTATTCTTGGATCAGGCCATGCAAACATTCCAGACAATATCTTTTAACAAACAATTCCTTGCACAAGCCAACATTTCGACCTTTGCTCCTTGGGGTTACAAATAGTTAACTTTTACAATAAGCTGAATTGTCGCTTCAGAGCTGCTGAAGCAAAAATTTTAGGTCAAGCTGCAGTTTAATTCAAATAGAATATTTTAAAGATCTGGACTAGCTACTTAAACTGTGGAGTACTGAGGACCAGGAAAGGTGTGTATGCTGCCTAATCTCTGGGCTCATAACTAGATAGCCTAGAAGACCAGCTCGAGCTAGAGAAAGGTCCCAACCGGGCCGCGATTGATATGCATCAAATACAAATTCTCCAGACTGAAAAAAGTCCCCATAATAGCCCTCCATATAGGTGCCACCATAAAAGATATCCCATACTCTGCCTGGCTGCTGACTATGTGCCCCGAGTCCACCTGTCTTTCAAGAGCAATCAGATTCTCCTTTCTGCCCCAACCGAAGTGCAGCAGACCCTATCTGACCCCTCCTTCTGATACTGATCATAGATGGTTGCCCTGGGGACATACATAATTAAGCCACTGACTCACTCTATTATGTGTGTGCCTGTTGAAGACTTGCAAACCTCATGATTATATAAACCCATTGAAAAATACATTAGATTTCTGATATTGGGTTGAGCCCCTGTGCCCGTCTGCCTATAGTCCTTTCCTACCACAATCGTTCACAATGCTAAGGACCATACCGACATCCAGTTATCTCAACCCAGTTTGGTAAAAGTCTACTATTTCCTCCATTTAATTCTCATAACTCCGTTTTAGATAGTTGAAAATGTACAAATATGTTGGTCTATATCCTTGAACTCTCCACTGTCCCTTCCATGTATATGTCTGTCCTTCCACCTCACTTAGGACAGCTTGAAATCAAGTCATGTTCTTCCTCTATAATCTTATCCTGTTCTAGATTGTAGAAGTTAGCATATACGTTTTAGAATTCACTTATCAAGCTCTACCCAGAGGGGGGAAAAATAAAAGCTTGTTAGAGTATTGTTTGCAATTGAATTGACTCTGTAGCTCCATGTGGAGATAAATCAGATGTTAACAGTACTGAATCTTCTAATCTGTGATTGTGAAATACAGATATTTACATATATATTTAATTTTAGGTTTCCTTACATATCTTTGAGCACTATTTTTTATTCTCAGTGTATTTGTAGATATTTTGATAAATTTTCTACTGCTTGATAGTTTGATGCTATGAGAAATAGCATTTTAAATTTAATTTCTTTTGGTTTGTTACTAATATGAAAAACAACATAAATTTAATTTGTATATTGACCACTTATTCTAGGAATTTGCTAAATATACTTAATATTTAATGGCTTTTAGTTGTTTCCTTCTTCATACAATTTTATTTTCTATTAATAAAGAACATTTTATTTCTTTTCATCACCCAGAGCAAAGTAGATTCAAAACAAAACCAAACAAAATCTCAAAGAAGCAATTAGTTTAAAGTCTAATGGCAAACTACAGCCTCCACTCTCCTGAGAACAGAAGAACTAGATCTTGTCTGGCTAACTACTGATCACTCGAAGAAGATCACAATAGAAAGTCTTGAACAGAGAAACACAGCCAACATGTATGACAAAATTTTAGCGAATATCAGACTTACTGGTGTAATGGAGACTGTTATAACCCATGAGACTGTGCTCCTTAGACACTTTGTAAGCCTAAAACTCTACCCATCCTCAGGGATCAAGCCGATTTGTTCCCATAAAGACATATATTCTCAGAATTCCTACCCTATATACGGTAGCTGAGTCAGAAGTAAATTGATGGCAGTGAGTTTGGGTTTTAGTCTTTTAAAGTAAGTGCAGGAAGGAATTCACTATTATAAGTATACAGCAGAGAAGAATGTACTCTTCAATACAATCAACAGACGATAAAAACGGACAGAATTTGCCCCTAAACAAAGTCCAGGCTGCCAGGAGAGTCAGAAAAGGATGAATGGTACTGAGGAACGGGGGCGGGGGGGGGGAAGGGGGGCAGGGAGTTGTACACAGGGAGAGGACTGGTGCACTGTGATGATTGCAAGCAATGTCACAAGCAAAATGCATATAAATTGTTGGATGGAAAACGAATTTGCTCTGCAAAGATTCAACCAAACTACAATAATAAAAAGTATTTGTTAAAACAAATCTTTATTTTCTCCTTTCCAATGTGCTTGACTGTACTGCTTAACTGTACTGCTTCCTCTTTCTTTTTTCCCCACTGTGCACTGGCCAAAGAAATCATCTACCAACATTTTATGTTAAAGTGGTAGTAATGTGTGTACTTGTCTTATTCCCAATTGTAGGAGAAAAAAGTGAATCAGTTCTTGTTGATGTTGCTGCTGTTATTAGATGTCTTTGTATCAAGCTCCGCTCGCATGGAGCGACCCCAAGTTTACAGAACAGAACAGCTCTCCAGAGGATTTTCAAAGCTGTGAATTTTCAGAAGTGTATTGCCAGCCCCTAACTTCTGAGGTGTCTGTGATTGAATTTAAACCACCAAATTTTTGGATATTGGTTGAGTGATTAACCAAACGCACCACTCAACCTCAAGCGAAAACTTACCCAAGCATTTTGCCCTCCAATCTACTCCTGCGCATGACAGTATAAATCTTCAGTGTCTCCTACTCTCACCTTTCTCCTAAGGAGCAGTTGGTGCATTCCAATCACCCACCTTTGTTAGTAGCTCAGCTCCTTAGCCACTTCACCACAACGGCTGAGTGTATGAAATTAGCCACAGGATATTAGATATCATTTTTCACCTTCAGGATTATCCCTTCTATTTCGAATTCACTGATTATTATCATGAAAGGCTCTTACGCTTTGTTAAATGCTTTGTGTCCGTGGTTTTGTGTTTTATCATGCAAATACAGTGAGCTGCACTGATTGATTTTCAAATGTGAAGGCTTTGCACTTTAGCTGTAAGCCACACTTGGTCATCATGTGGAGTTTTGCATATTGCTTGATTTTAATTCATAAATTTTGTTAATGTTATTTGCATGTTCATTCTGTAGCTTTCATATTGTTTTAGGTCTTTTTATTTGTCTTTTAACGATTAGAAAAGGAAAAGATAAAGATGTTCCCTGAATAATCCTTTTCATGCAGTTGCAACAATTTCTTTAGAAGAAACTACCTCATTTATTTTTTGCCCTCATGATAGCAAAACATAACAAAATCATCTCACAAAAAATATGAGTCCTAAATGTTATGTTCCAGAAATTATAGTTTGAAGAATACCTTCACCTTATGTTTGCAATTTGAAATTGGAGGATAAAAAATGAAGATAAAAATCCTATTTCCTAATTACACTTATTTTTAAAATTTTATTTATGACATTTTCTCACAATGTGGTTCATGGTGATGCTCCCACTGCTGATAATAAGAGAATGCATATTCTCTTCAGTCTTCCTCAGTTGATGTGCTATCTTTCTGTGAAAGAGGACATGAGAGTGCATTTTCTATCCTAGACCCATGAAGCCCAGTGAAGCCTCTAAATGGCTTACTATCCCCATGGAAGCCCAAAACTTGCATCCCCCATTGGTCTCCCCTCCTGCTTACTGTGGCTCCCAGTGGGAAGCACATAGGAGTGAAAGAGAGCACAGGCCTTCCTGCTGCCCACAGTGATATGGAGTGACAGGACTGCTTTCTGGTAAATGCACAAAGTAGAGGCCAAAACAGCAGGGCCACTATTTAAATAAAGTCCTCCTGATGCAACACCTTTCAGATTCTGAAAAAGGCCCCTTGTAGGGAGGTGTGACATTCATATTAGATAGAGTTATCATAAATGTAAACAGTACATACTCTAAAGGCCTGGCAATGCTTTTAAAAAATCTAATTATATGCTTTTATTTGCCTTAGTACAAACAGAGAAATAACAAGCCAACTTGTTTTGTCCCCACTGTGATTTCCTCATGGCTAATTAAAGTGCATGCGTTCTGCTGAAGCCTGAATCTGTCAACTCCTGGCATCCCAAAGATTTAAAGGGATACACACACAATCAATGCCTGGCTGTCAGTAATTGGGTTTGTGTTTGGAAATGGATGCAATAAAGTTCCTCATTAACCTGAATGCTGGGAAAGTCTTGTGAGGAAAAAAAAAACTAACAAATTTACTGTCATAGATTTATAGAGTGGACTTAATCACTGTACATAAGGAATTTATAGATTAAGTGATCAATGATTCCTCACAACATAAGGCATAATCAATATGAATTTGGGGAGGAGGTAGAAAGACATTAATAATGTACATTTTATGCACAGGTCTGTTCCTAAAGTTTCAGAGCTCTATAAATCATGCGGGATCCAGGTTACAGCTAGAACATCAATAAAGAATTGCTTCAGACCAGGAAGTAGTTCCCTTTTGATTTTTAAAAATGTTAACATAATTTTGGGTTGGCCTTATGAAGTTTTTAATCCAATAGATATCAGGCTCTGTTGCTTTATTTTCCCTAGTCATTTTGGCTGCCACTTTATTAACAGCTGCAAGGACTATAAGGAAACAATTTTTCTGTGTTTTAATTATGCAGACTTGTTTTTAGAAAAATAGAACATTACTATGTTTTAGAGTACACACTGGTTCAATGGTAAAATTTTTATTTTCGATCAGGAGATCCAGGTTTCAGTCGCACCCATGCACCTTTTACCCAACCACAAGCAGTTTGTATGGGAGACCTGTGTGATGATCTCATGCTGAACAGATTTCAGCTGAGCTTTCCAACTAAGACAGACTAGGAAGAGCCACCTGTTGATATACTTCTGAAAGTCAATGAGAATGGTACAAACTGCAACCAAATCATGGGATGGTGCAGGCAAGACAGTTTCCTTCCAGTGTGCATGTTGAGGGATGCTGGTATCCCAACTTTCATTAGCAAAAACAAGGCACACACTTAGAGCACCTTTCTGCCTATAAGGAATTGTTCTGTGCAGCCATCTCCACTCACATGACTGGCATGGAGGGAGGCGTAATTTATGCCTATGTCTTATTTCTTAACATTCTTCACACATTCTTCTAGGATGTGTGCACTCCATGTTGTACGAGAGATTACAATCTAATCTCACAATTCTTCTCAGTGGATGGCCACAAGTGTGGTAGCTAGGCAATTTTATATCAACAGAAAGATATATAAAAGTGTAGGAGTGGTAGCCGACCTCTCAATCACATCACAGTATGATGATGCCTTCTTGAAAGTGTGGCCTTCTTGTAGACAGGACCCTTCCCTCTGCTCTTGACACCGCCATGTGTCCGCCAAACTTGGAGCCACGTGACTCCGCCCTAGGCTTGTGATCATCCTGAATTCTGCATCACTGTAGTGGCTGTGTGAGTCTGAATTCAGTCAGTGTGGGGGTAGTATGGGCATTCTTTCTCCACTCAGCCTTTCACTAGCCCCTGCGCATCTCTGGTCTCTTCTACTGATAAGAAAATGTGTCTTCTTCTGTCTTTCGCCTTTCATTGTGCTGGAGAGGTTTGTGAGAAAATGTGTATGTACCTCTTTTTTGTGTTATACTTTCTGCCCGATTACTTCTAACATCACATCTTTTCCCTTGCCAGCATCTCACTAGTGAACACCTGTATCAGGCCATAACTGGAAAATGATGCAATTCCAAACTGCGTTATTTTGTGCTTCCTGTAGACATGCTTTTACTGAATCTGGGTTGCTATTATGACATCTGCCTGCAGTGAGAGATAATATGTGATGATATTCAGTACATCATGTAGTCTTCTCTGTGAAGACCCACGGGGGACAGTTCCTTTTTTCTCCCCAATATCAAAACAAGTAAGTGTCTGCTAAGAAAATGGTTTATATTGTTGCAATGGCGCTGTGATTGTCATAACAAAGTATATTCATAACTTACCATTTGTGTTATATGTAGGGTATTATAAAGTAGATCATGTTCTGTTTTCCTTTATCCTTAATTTTGTGATCTTTTTACCTTGCAATAGATAAAATTTTAAAACATTTTCATTGTATCGGAAAGTTTTCTCTAAGCTTCTTTCTTTTGGGATTGATGTTAAATATAAATAAATAAAGTGCAAATAGATTGTATAAAATATTGGCTCCTAGATATAAGATCTGAGTATTTAGAAGTGTACTTTGTAATATGTAGAGTGGATAGATATATTCTTATTCAAATATAAGGCTCATTCCTGTGGTAGTTACTTAATTTCATATCAACTTATAGATATATGAAAATGTAGCAGTGGAGTTTAACCTGTTATTCATGTGGCAGCTTGATGACCTCACATGGAAGTGCATCAGAGACATGTAGCTCTCTGGAGCATGGCCTCGCTCCCTCTCTTGGCTTTTACCTTCCTGCTTGCTAAGGAGAAGAGCTGCCAGAGAGCTGTGATGTTTACACGCACCAGCTCGTGATTCTCCTGCATTCTGTATCATGTGACAGTGTGAGTCTGAAGAGGGACTAATTTACTATTATCACATTTATGAACTTTAGATGGACTGGGCTGAGATCTTTTAAAGAGGACCTGATGCAAAGGGCTTAAGTGGAAAGCAAATGCTTTGAGAATGATTGGGGCAGGGAATGTACAAATGTGCTTTACACAATTGATGTATGTATGGATTGTGATAAGAGTTGTATGAGTCCCTAATAAAATGTAAAAAAAAGAAAGACTGAAACAAATTGAATATTTGAATCATAGTGCTGGCAAACAATATTGAAAGTACCACGGAACCCTAAAATGACAAACAAATCTATCTTGAAAGACGTATGGCCAGAGTGCTCCTTAGAGGCAAGGCTGGTGAGACTTCATCTTAGGTACTTTGGACATATTGTTCGGAGAGACTGGTCGCTGCAGAAGGACATCATGCCTGGTGAAGTAGAAGGACCAAGGACAGAGGAAGGCCTTCAAGGAGCTGGACTGACACAGCAGCTGTCACAATGGGAACAGCACAGGATCTTGCAGTGTTCTCTTCTGTTGCACATGTAGGTCAGAACCAACTTGATGGAACCTAGCAACAACAACCTATTATTCTGTTCTATAAGACTATATTATGCAATCTCTACTTTGTTTCTATCATGAAAACCATGTTTTACAACTGCTGATCTTCTTTGTATTCAACTTTTGTATTCCAATCCCCAGTAATTATCTATGTATCTTGATTGTTGAAGTGGTAAAATAAAGTCGTTTAAAAAAATAGAAAGATACTACCAGTAAGTGAATAAGGGAGTAAAACTCATAAATGACTTTTGTAATGTCATCGGATAAAAGGTTTTGTTTAAATATTACATATTAGTAATGCAAATCTAGGCATAATGTTTTAAAACAATAGCATTCACAAAATATAAATATACATTAAATGCCAGGTACTACATCTTTTAAAAGAGGGCATGTATTTCTAAAATGAAAACTCTGGATGAAATTAATTATGACCTAAAGGATGGAAATATATTATATATTTGGAGATATAAATATAAGAGTAATTTGGGATAGTTCATAGTCCCAAATGAAAAACACAGAAACACAAGCATTCTAGAGGAAAATAGAAAAGTATCTTTGTCTTCTTGAGATATGAAAATATTTCTGGACAAGATACAAAAAATAGAAGAATTAATAAATGCACTTCATCAGAATTAAGAGCTTCTGTTCATCAAAGCACACTGTTTTGAAAATGAGAAGGCAAAATACATTTCCAGCACATTTGTGTTATAAAGGATTCAGTCATACTGTGAGAAATCGAGAACAAAGAGGAGGGAGTTAACATCTTCTTCCTCAGCTCTTGGATCTCCCTCCCTTTCATTCTAGCAAACCCTAGCGGGGACATGCTGACAAGGGTGCGTGATGCCTGGGAGTCCTAGCATCAACAGCCCAAAGCAGAGCCTAACAGCATAGAGTTGAGGCTGAGAGTTGATAACCTAATATCTATTTCAGATATACAAAACATAATGTGCTTCCATATGATGGCATCTTATAAGGAATGAAATGGTTTGTGTTTTTTCTAGAAAGGGTATGCAATATTTTTATATAAATTTAGTATGAGATCACTGTAGATTAGTAAGAAAGTAATGCTTCTCAATGTGATTTAAGACCTAGACATTGGATATGTTTCTTTATGTAACTGTTATCACCTGTTGTTAAATAACCCAACTCCCATTGACCAGTGTATTCCCAGAGCAATGCAGGCCATGGCATGTTTAATGGTAGGTCTTTCTTCCAGACACTCTGTATTCGAATTGTTCAACTTTCAGTTACCTGCAGAATGCTTAAATTCATGATCAGTTTAGCTATTTCTTCAATCAAAGAAATAAGATCCATTTTGCCACATTAGCAGATCAGTGAATAGCATGACGGACTAGTCTTCTTTCTTCTTCCTAGCTCCATCCTGTTCCCCTTCCTCTACTTGTTCTTTCTCCTCCAAAATGAACTGAAGGATTGAATGAGAGGCTAGGTAGGGTGCCACAAGCCGTGGACCAGCCTTTCATCAAGCCATGCAGGTTTCTTTCTGAGTAAAAACGTTGTACAGAAATGTAACAGATATAACTGCTGCAAATATAATTGTGAAATAGCAAAACCAGCACAATGAAAGACATAACCTTTATTGATTGTGCAGTAGGCATTTTATCTATCAATAAAAACAATGAAATAAGAAGACTACTGGAGGAAAGTATTTCTTCCCTCTTGTCATTTTCTTCAATGTGTGCCCATGTGCCTTACTCCAGTGTTGGCAGCTGATTAATAGAACTGAAGAAAGATTTGAGGTAATTCAGAAACCAACGATGAAAGCATTTATCAGTTGAAAAAAAGTAATGATGTTTAAGACCTTAAGACTACTGATTGAAAGGATAAAGAAAAAAATAGACAATTCAAGACAAAAGGCAGAGAATGTTATTAAAATTATTGGCAGACTAGAATAACCCCATAAAGATTTAATAGTCTAAATTTGACAGTGAGTTAGCAAGGCAGAGCTTCATAACTAGCCACATAAACCTGGAAGCTACACTCTACCTTGTGTATAGCATCGACAAATCACACATCATTCCTCTAGTTCCTTAAGGCTTCCTCCCCACCCCCCAATACCATGACCCAATTCTACCTTACAAATCTGGCTAGATCAGAGAACACACACAGGTACAGATAAGAGCTCTCAACACACGGAATTCAGGACAGATAACCACCCCAGGAACAGTACTAGGAGTAGCGATATCATGAGGGTAGGGGGATGGTCGGGGAGGGGGAAGGAGGAGAAAGGGGGAATCCATCACAAGGTTGGATATATAGCCCCCTCCAGAAGGGGATGAATAACAGAAATATGGATGAAGAGAGACAATGGAAAGGGTAAGATACGAAATGATAATAACAACATATAATTGATCAAGGATTCACGAGGGTGGGGGCAGGAGGGGAAAAAGAGGAGCTTATAGAAAATCTTTTGGAAATGATGATGACAACATAGGTACCAAATGCTTGATACAATTGATGTATGGAATGTTATAAGAGCTGTAAGAGCACCCAGTAAAATTATTTATAAAAAGAAAAGAAAGTAAATGTCTATAAAGGGATGATGGCAATATATATACAAACATACCTGATACGATCGATGTATGGATTATTGTAAGAGTTGTAAGAGCATCCAATAAAGTAAACTTTTAATTAAAAGAAAGGAAAAAATACCATGGAAGCTACAGATGGAAATGTAAGCAGTGATATTTATACATGGATGGCAGTTTTTCCTTAAACCTGTTGTTTCCAGCCTAATCATTGTGATGGCTTAACAAATTGTATCACATATTAATGTACTTTCATACATTCTCCAATATATTTGGAGAACTGAGATAATAAGAAAATCTTCCGATGCTCACTAAACACCTTCGATTGACTCCATTGACAGGTAGATGTAGCAATGCTGTCGTTCTTTGACACCACGTTGATGCCAACTCAAGGCCACCACATGTACATGGAACTGGCTCATGCATTCTGTTCAAGGAATGTGACCTTTGGGAAGCAGGTCGCCATGCCTGCTTTTCAAAGTGCCTTTGGATGGGTTTAAACTGGCCACATTTTGGTTAGTACTCAATATTTAAAGCACTTCGTAGCAAATACCGAGGTGTCAGAAGAATAAGAAATAGAGATGCCCTAGATAGCAAGAAGAGGTGAAGGAATCAGGGCGAATGCCACTGGGGACTCGATTTTCCAAACCTACATATTTAACCTTAGACATTACGGGTACCCATCTTATAAATAAAGTATGAAAACCAAGCTGGGTTTTGACAGATGATACTCTGGATATGACTGGAAAGAGAGACTCTCCAGAATACAAAGCCCATAGGTTGCATTTTCCACACGTGGAAAATCGCACTCCTGCGTTATTTGTAAAGTCAATGCCTCACGTAACATGCAAACCTGTGAGAAATCCCTGTGCTGGGGATTGTATTTATAAATTACTTTTTAATGTGCTCCTTTACACATAGCCTCACATAGCCTACAATAATTTAAATATATGAAAACGTGCTGCAGATACTACTTAGAATCATCCCTATTGTGATTCTATCAAACTGCATGGGGACTTTGTAACTTGATATATACAGAATTTCCTGTGTTGCTATTTATTAACTAATCCTGACTCATAGAATGTAAGTTCTGTGCTCGTTCCCATGCTTGTATTGGTATGTGCCTGTAAGTCTGCTGAATGCCTTGTGATAGAGTAGAACTACCTAAATGGGATTTCTGGACTGTTTATGATCTTTAAGGAATAAGATTACCAGGTCCTCCACCCTCAAGAAATATGGGTGGGTCCACACTGTCAACATTTTTGTTAACAACTGAGTATTAGCTATTTGTACCACTAGGACTCCTCTAATCAATAACCCAGCTTAGATCTCATTGCAAATTACACACAATCTCCCAACTCCCTCTCAGTAATGACTCTGCTTTCCTCGGTCATCGCCATCACTTGAAAGGACCAGCTAACAGTTGCCCTTGAGTCCACTCCAATTCCCAGTGACATCCTGTGTCAACGTTGAACTGTCGTCCACAGGTCTTCTAAGGGCTGATTTTTAGAAACAGATTGCCAGGCCTTTATTCTGCTATGTCTGGGTGAATTTAAACCTTTTAAAAATATAGCTAATGGGTCCACATATTCAACACCCCCCTTGCCAATTCCTGCTCCGAGATTCCTTTGGGCTGGCTCTGTCTCTATGGCCAAATCCTCGATATACCCCAAAATCCTTTATACATAAAGGTTTACCAGCCTCCCTTATCACTCCTATTTTCCTGTATTTTGCATCAAGTAACCATTTAGTTGTTTTACAGGAGAAAGCTATTGGCAAGGTTAGCAATTCTAAAGCACCAGTTGCTCCACAGAAGAAAGACAAGATTTTCTATTCCTGTAAAGAGTCACTGTCTTAGAAACCCACAGGGGCAGTTCTACACTGTCTTATGTAGCCAAGATGAGTTGAAATTAACGTGATAGCAGCAAGTTGGGTCTGTATTTTGGGAAGGGTATTTTGCAGCTTTGAAGACTTTCTGATTTACCAATTGTTTCTTTTCTGTCCCTTATTGATCTCATAGCACCAAGTATCGAATCTTTTAGGTAACAAATATAATCTTTTAGGTAACAAATATATTTCTGTATGAGTGAACAAATAAATGAATTATATAAAAGTACAGACGTTTCTGTGGTCTATAATATAAAGTGTTGATAACAAAAATTCCTACAGAGTATCAAACTGACCAGAACATCTCTATTCTGTGGCCGCTATGTGTAAGGTATTATCTATGTCAAATATGCTACTTCCTTTGCATTGTGGGACTGATGACAGTAGTGCTTATTTTCTATGTCTTTGAATCAGAAGAGGGGAAATGGAGAATTTTGCTATCCAATACAAGGAAATGAGTTTCTAATAAGGACATAACACAATAAACGCAAAATAAGCTTAATGCTTAAAACTTAATGCTTACGCTCTTAAAAATCATTGTTACACATGAAAGATTGATTGGTGCATCAAAATAAACACAATGAAAAGCAAAGGGTTTACTGGCACAAGGAATTATGTAGTATATTAACACTTTTTTGTGTGTAATTGTATATGAGGAATATCATTAAATATGCCTTACCTTAAGATAATACAGGACCTCATCTGTTTCATAAAATAATCACTTTTGAAACTGTGGACAGTCGAAGCCATTTGAAATAAAACTATTTGTTAAAATTGATTTGTCTCATCTTTTGAGGAGGAGGAAAAGGTATTATTTAAAATGATTTCTATCAAAATTCAATTTGTGGAGATTAGAATATTCCATTTTCTGAAAAGTGAGGCTATTAATGAAAGTGAAAATTCAAAATATTTTACATCCTTAGGAATTTTGAGGTTATCAAGTTTTGTTGAAATAAACACAGAGATTTATTCCAAGCATTTAAAAATATTCATTAAAATGCTCAGTAGGATAAAAAGGATACTAGGACTCTCCTGTGGTTTCTGTTTTCTTTAAATGTTAATACTTACCACAGTTTACATCTTGTCTACCATAAATATTAACGTTTTCAATCATTCCCTGGAATGTCGGATATAAGTGGATCCAAGTATGTTTTTTTTTAGAATGTAGTTCAATCCATGTGCTTTTATAGATGTTTTTAGTGTGACAATAATAATATGATACAGTTGTGTAAATAATTATATTAATTACAGTTAATATTGATTGGCATCTTGATTTGTATTAGGTGTTAGATTAAGCAATCGGCATGTGTTATGTTATTTAATACTTAAGTAATCACATTCTTAACATCTCTAATTAGCAGAATTTTTACCTTCTTAATCCTGGTGCAACAAATCATCGCTCAGGGTTTCAAACAATACAAATATGTTATTTTACAGTTAGGGAGGTCAGAAGTCAAAACTGGGTCTCACAGGGCTGGAATCAAAGTGTCAGGAGAACCGCGTTCCTTTCTATAGCTGTAGGAGACAATCTAGTTCTTCTTCTTTCCAGCTGGTAGAGGTTGTCCTTCTGTAACCCACAGGTCCCTTTCTCCATCTTCAATGTCAGTAACATCAAAGCAATTTCTTCTCAAGTTGCTGTCTTTCAGTTCCCCATTGTTACACCTGACTCCAGGTCTATTATATTGGGTCCATTCCGATAATCTGTGATAGTCTTCCCATTTTAAAGTTAATTCCATCTATGGAATTGACTCATCTTTGCCTTGTAGCCTAACTTATTAAAGGCCCCAGGAATAATGTATGGGCATCTTTGGGGATCCATTATCCTGGCTACTAGAGCAGATGAGGAAACTTGCTCTTAAAATAAATCATAAGTAGCTCGAAGGCCAATAGTAACTAACTGTGTTAGAGATCAAACTTTTGCTTCTCACCTCATAAACCACTGCCTGTATTATCTCATACATAAACTACATACAGTTTTTTTTTCACCAAGAGAAGTGAAATTATCTAACCAGTGTCTGAATGACCAGTTGAAATATAGCGAAGAAGAGCGTAGTGTTTGCGCATTAGTTTTGAAACGTCAAAATATTGACTTTCAGCTAACTATTTGGAGCAATAGACTCCACAATCTCTAATTTAGAACACAATCTCTGATCTACTTCCCTTTGCTCATTTTATGCTTATTTACAAATCTTGAATTATGAGAAAGAAAAAACCCAACAACTCACTGTCATTGAGAAAGGAAAAAAACAAGCAAATCACTGCTATCTAGTCTAGTCCATCATAGTGACCCTGTAAGACAGAGTGGAGCTGTCTTGTGAGTTTCTGATGCTGTAAATTTCCATGGCAGTAGAAAGCCTTGTCTTAAATTCAAAAACACTCTTATAACAAGTAAACAACTAGGTGCAGCCACTGGTGATACACTTGGATGGTATAAATTTGTGGGAGGGCCTACTTTAAAGTTGTGATTTTCGATCTTAATATCTTTTCGATTTAAGTGACATGCCAAAACCGGCAATAGTGTCTGGGGTCTTGAAGTCTTATATTCAAACTAGCAGCAATCTAAACGAGGCACCAACTAAGTCCGCATGGAAGAAGCACAGCAGCCTTTGTGATCCAAAGATGAAAATAACAAAATCCAAATACGATGAAGGGAAAACTTTTAGAGCTCAAGTTGTGAACACCCAATTTGTAGAAGTCTATGGAGGACAGTGGGAACCCAAAGTCCATTTGCAGACTATCTAATAAGATTAAGCCTCTTGGAGATCCCTGTGTTTGGGAATATTAGAAAAACAAATCTATGGACACACATCAATGTACAGGAAAGAGATTTATATACAAGAGCAATTGAACATTAAGAAACATCCCAGCCCAGTCCAGATCAAGTCTATAAGTCCAATATTAACCTATATGTCTGATAGCAGTCTATTAATACCTCTTCGGACTCATGAAACACATGCAATGGTGCTGAATGTAGAATATCAGAGGTCAGTGGGTAGAAAGTCTTTGGATACAGTGACACTGGAAACACCTCAGCACTGGCAGGGATCTCCGCATGGCTTCTCCAGCACCCAGGGATGCATCTGGGTGGGTCCATGTGTCTTGTCAGCTGCTATGTTTCCCAGGGTGTGAACAGAGAGTCTCCCACGTCCAAGGAGGAAATATCAAAATTCTCGCAATAGTTAGAGGAAAGCTATGCCTACACAGAAGGCTTATTTGCTATGACCTGATTGACAGGCTAACTCCACCCCTGCACACTTAATCCTTAAATTGACAATTATATACTACTACAGACCACCCTTCTGTAACCATATGTAATCTTTAAACAAACAATAATAAAATCATACCTATACCTAACAGGATAAAACTAAAGTGCATACAATTCAACATGTACCGCCCTCTTTAAACGTCACATTTCCTAAGTAAACAAAACAAGAATATCCTATGGCTAACAATTGCAGTCAAGTAACACCTACACTTTGATCCCATAACCCTATGAATATATTCTCCCACCTATGAAAGTTTGTGAGCCAACCACTTCATGCCTTTAGCCTCCCAATTCTGGGTATCCAATTTCTATATTGCCCACTTACATCAACCCAGTGCTCTGAGGAGACAAAACATTCTCCAATTCCACAACTTCTACATGTAAAATTCAGCCTCACTGATTATGCTCTTCGTTGTACAACCATTATTTATATCCTTTTCCAAATTAGCATACCACCATTAACATTAAACTCAATGACCCCTAAGTAACAACTTTCTCCTTCCTCCATGGTAACCGTTGGCCAAGTTTGGTTTCTTTTTTTTTGTTTTAGTAGTTTACTTGATAGGGTGTTAATATATTATAAATGTCTATGGTTAAGCTGTAAATACATCAACACAATCAGTTCTAGTGTTCCCTCCCACTCCCACATCCATTGCTTGCTCCCCAAAGCCCCTCCCCCACTGCACATTGCTGATAAAACATTGCATCAGTTATTGTCTCTGTGCACCCGCTCCCACTGTGCGGCAGAAACTGGGAAACCTGACAGCAACTATCAGAAACAAAACAAACCAACAAGAAGAAACTAATGATGTAAAAATGCAAACACAAATAAAGCCTAAGAAAGAAAATTCTGGTGTGGATCAAGAGGAAAATACTTGATGATTTTGGATTGAACCATAGTATGATAGTTGGTCAGTTGACCTACCCCTTGACCCAACCTGAATTTGCACTAGGCTCAAGTATTCCTCTCTTGATGTTAATGTGGTAGAATGATTTGGAAAAGGAGGTAAATAATGGCTGTACAGCAAGAAGAGTATAATCAGTGAGGCTGAATTTTACATGTAGAAGTTGTGGAATTGGAGAATGTTTTGTTGTGTATACTTGTGTCACAGTTAGAAAAATAACTGCATGAATGAGTTCAAGGAAGATGAGAATGTTCTAGAACTGACTGTGGTGGTAACCGCACACCTCTCCTGGATCTGACTGAACTACTGAACCGCATGACACGTAGATGAGGTGCTAATAAAACTGTCCAGACTGAAAGCTGCGAGTGAACAACAGGTTACCGCATCACGTGGGTTTTGTTTGGTGTTTGCACTGATGACAATTTCCTTTTGATGACCACCATTTTGTGGTTATGAGCATTGGGGAAAGTGACTCAACATTCCTACCCTTCAGCTTCTCCAACTACAAATTAAAGAAAATAATCATATCTATCTCATAGAGATGACTGTATCAAAAAAAATCTCAATTAGTGTCAGACAAACTATTCTTGCCAATGTGTTAACAATCATTTTAGATCTATAATGAATAGGTTTCATCGTATTTCTCATTTTCCAATAGAACGATATTCTCATCAAATGCACATCTCATTATGTGTCTACTATTTCACAATCATTTATTGTATGATTTCCAAACATACTATGGGTAGGAAACAATATGGTATGGGATGTAAGACACTCTAATCTTTTTAGTTCACTCATTATTTACTCTACAAATCCATTTTCAAGCGTGGATATAAAATGATCGGAATTTTAAATATTAGATGAGGAAAGCTTATTTGCCCTACTGATTTATGGTCACTGTTTCTAGCACAAGCTCTGATTTTATGCCTTCCCTAAGATGCTAGCAAATACCTCAAAACTCGGGGCATTATTATGTTAATTACCCTGTGAATTTATTACCTGGGTAATGAAAGCATAGGCTAGAGTCGGATTCTTCTCCAGGTTGTATCTGTTTGGATTTCCTCCTGTAAACTTCTGCAGCCTTTAAAAGGAGGCTGACTTTGTTGATTTTGATGCTATAAGTGGTGGTAGAAAATTGAGTACACTTTTGCCCAAATATATTGTTATTCAGATAGAAAGAGTGTCCTTTGGCATATTGTTTTTGCAACTATCCACTTTCAGGGGATCATAAAAACAAACAGAAGAACTGTAGAAAGGACAAACAGTGTTTGTCTTTTCTGATCACTCTATTTCTGCCTTCTATCTGCTCACTGGAGAAGGACTAAGCAATATGGTGGACTTGGGAGGGGTAAGAAAAGGACTGAGCATATTCTCAAGTCCTCCTGGTTTTCTCTTGAAGATCTGTCCAGTTTAAAAGTATATATATTCATCTATACCGTCAACTCATTCCAAGTAGGCTGGAAGTTTCAAGTGTTGCTAATGTTTAACTCTCTAACTTCACTTATTTGAGAAAAAGGCAAACAAAAACCTAATATTGATCTCCTTATGTCTATCATCTGGGCCCTATATCCCAAGTAGTTCCAAATGTGGGAAGTAGGGAGGAAACTGACATTTACATCTCTCTTCATGACCCTTGTGAAATATTTATCATGGGTTGTCTTCTATTTTGGATTATATACATAACTTTGCTTAGATTAAATTCCATGACATGATTGAACTGTGAAGCTGCTCACTATTGATTACTATCATGTGTATTACATTTCTCTATAGTAAGTCCCACTTGTCCTAGAATACTCAAGGTATGTATATAAGTCATTAATAATCGCATACACACAAAACACAACAATAAAAATGAGAAATCCAAGTCAAATGAATTGTAAAAGACAGTAAAGTATTTTTAAAATGTTTAACACGATTTAAATAGCAAAAAATGTACTAAAGGTATAACATAGTGCAGCGTACAAAGGCATATGAAGTGTAATGTCAACAGAGGAAAGAACAGCTTCATTTATCTTGTTTTTATACTCTCTCTTCTCTTCACTATTTTTCTGTTTTTTTTATGGACTTGTCTCACAAATGGAAATTCTATTATCTGAATAGTTTTTTGTAATTGTCACACTGCTTCATAGCATGGCAGCATTTCATATTCCCCAAAAGGCAATCTTATTACTTTGGCACAATATTGTGTGCTTAACAGATCTTGATCAATAAAATAGAGTTATCTTCACATTTTAGCAGTCCCACATGGGAGAGGTGGAAAAACCTGCAGATGACTATTTTAAAATATTGTTAGATTGAATATACATAAAATATAAGCTGATATATATATCGAGATAGATAAGTATGCCCTGGTGGCATAGTAGTTATGCATTGGGCTACGATCTTCGAGGTCCACAATACGAAACCACCAGCTGCTCCACAGGGCTTTCTCAGAACCTCACAGAACAGTTCTACCTTGCCCGATGGCACCTATAAATCGGCATCGATGCAATAATTGCAGCAGTGAGAACAGTTGATCTCTATGAAAACTAATAGCTGTCTTTTTCTCCTTCACTTTTACAAATGACTTGTAAGAAGCACAAAGAATCATTCAAGAAATGATATGCAGCTATTTTTATCTCTGCATGTCTATCTAGATAAGATAGGAGGGATTAACAAGCCAGAGGAGAAAGCAATGGGACTACTATAACTGGGAGACATTGGGGAAGGACAGGCCAGGAAAAGGAAATGGGTATTAACAATCCCAGGGCCAACGGAACAAGTGACCCAAAATCAATGTGAGGAGGTTGTTGGTGGCCTTGTAGGGCTTGATCAATGGCAATGTAACTGAGAGGAATTACTGAAACCCCAATGAAGGCTGAGCATGAGAGTGGGACAAGAGGAGAGTTAAAGGAAATAGAGGAAAGAACTAGGAGGCAAAGGGCATTTATAGAGCTCTAAATACAGCATGTACACATGTTTATATAGATGATGGGGAAATATATCTATGTGCATATATTTATAGGTTTAGTATTAAGGAAGCAGGTGGACATTGCTCAAGTACTCCCTCAGCACAAGAACACTTTGTTCTAATAATTTGGCATTCTGAGACGCTCACCTTCCTGACATGATCACTGAAGACAAAGCGGGTGCATAAGCAAATGTGGTGAAGAAAGGTGATGGTACCTGGGTAGCAAAACATATAGCGTCTGGGGTCTTAAAGGCTAGAAGATAAAGAAGTGGCCATCTAGCTTAGAAGCAACAAAGACCACATGGAAGAAGCACACCAGTCTGTGTGTTCATGAGGTATCGATGGGATCAGGTATCAGGCATTAAAGAACCAGACAAAATATCATGTCAATGTGAATGGTTATAGGGGGCTGGGTGGAGGGGGGTAACGCAGAGAGGAGGTCCAAAGCCAATCTGTGAGCAATTGGAAATCCCCTTACAGAAGGGTCAAGGGGAGAATATAGGCCAGTCAGGGTGCAGTATATCACTGATGAAACATATAGCTTTCCTCTGGTTCTTTAATGCTTCTCCCACCGCACTATAATGACCCCAATTCTACCTTACAAATCTGACTAGACTGGAGCATGTACGTGGGTACAGAGAAGAGCTAGAAACACAGGGGATTCAGGACAGATAAACTCCTTGGGACCAATAAAGAGAGTAGCCACACCAGGAGGATAAGGGGAAGGTGGGGAGAGAAAGGGGCAACCGATCACAGTGACCTACCTATAACCTTCTCCCAGGGGAATGGACAACAGATAAGGGGTTAAAGGGAGGCATCAGACAGTGCAAGACATGGAAAAAACTTAATAATTTATAATTATCAAGGGTTCATGAGGGAGGTAGGGAAGAGGAAGGGAGGGGAAGGGGGGGATAAATGAAGAGCTGATACCAAGGGCTCAAGTAATAAGAAAATGTTTTGAAAATGATTATGGCAACAAATGTACAAATGTACTTGACACAATGGATGGATATATGGATTGTGATAAGAGTTGTATGAGCCCTCCAAAAATGATTTTTAAAAATAATAAAAGAAATTTTTTTTAGAAAAGAAAGCAATAAAACGCAGCATTTCACATCTCACCTGAACTTATCTGTGGCACTGGCTTTGCATTGTTTTGGATGTAACATATAAAAACTTGTGAATTGAGACTCAAATTAAATTTTATAGATCCACCTTAGGATAACACAAATGAAAATATTGAGTTGTACCCATGTTATAAGAAAAAGCAGCACTATTGAGGAGTTCATATTGTTTTCAAAATTTCTGTGTTCAGACTTTCTGAGATTCAGTCCTTGTACCTCCCTTACAGCTGTGAGAATTGTTTATGTGTGTGTTGGAGCATTTTACTTGTATGCAATATTGATGATATTTTGTCGTTTGAGCATTCTTTTGGGTAATGTTTCTTTGGAATGGGCAAAGATATAGATCCCTTCCAGTCAGCTGGCCAAGTAGCTGTTTTCCAATTATCCTAGCATAGAAAAGTGATTGCTTCCAGTGCTTCTTCAGCTTTCTGAAACATGTCAATGGGTATTCCGTCAATTTGTGGAGCCTCGTTTTTGGCTAATGCATTAGTGAGATTGAACTTCTTCCTTCTGCACCGTTGTTCATACACTACCTCCTGAAGTGGTGGGCTGTCATGTAGTTCTTTTGGTCCAGTGACTCCGTGTATTGCTTCCATCTTCCCTAGATGCTTCCTGTGTCATTCAATATTTTTCCCATATAATCTTTCAGAATTGCAACTTTAGGCTCAATTTGTTTCTGTAGTTTTCTCCGTTTCAGATAGGCTGAGCATGGTTTCCGCTCTTGTTTGTCTAATTCTACATCTTGTACATTACGTGATGTGTGGCTTTGGCTTTCTGTGCTGCCCTTTGGAAATTTCAGTTCAGCTCCTTGACTTCAGCTTTTCTTCCTCTGCCTTTTGCTGCTCTATGATTAATAGCAAATTTCAGAGCCTCTTCTGGCCTCCACTTTGATCTTTTCTTCCTTTCCTGTCTTTTTAATGATCTTTTGCTTTCTTCATGATAATTTTGAAGCCCTCTGACAGGTTTTCTGTCATTATTGTTCAATGTATCAAATCTGTTCCTGAAATGTTCTCAAAATTCATGTGTGATCAACTCAAGGTGATATTTTAGCTCCTGTGAATGTGTTTTGATTCTCTTTAGCTTTATTGCGAAGTTACATATGAGCAATTGATGGTCTGTTCAACAGTTGGCATCTGGGCTCATTGTAGGAGGTGATATTCAGCTTCTTTATCATGTCTTCCCACATATGTAGTTGATTTGATTTCTATTTATTCTATCTGAGGATGTGTATTGTGTATGTGTATTGTGTATGTGTACCATGTAGTTGAAAAAGGAATTTGCTATGAACAAGTCATTAGTTTTGCAAAATTCTATCATGAAATCTACGGTTTCATTTCTACAACTGTTTTCTTTTTTAACAGCTATTGTTCCTTCCTCTTTGCTTCCAGCATTTGTATTCCAATCACAAATAACTATCAATGCATCTTGATTGCATGTTCGATCAATTCCCAATAAAAGTAATTTGTAGAATTCTTCAATCTCTTCATGACTAGCTTTTGCGATTGGTGGATAAATTTTAGTAATAGTTGTATTGATTGGATTTCCTTGAAGGCATATATGTAAAATCCATCACAGATAACATTGCTCTTCACGATGAATTTTGCAAGATTGTTTCTGACAATGAATGCCAGACCATTCCTCTTATTGTGCTATTTTCAGCAGAGTAAATCATATGATTTTCTGATTCAAAATGGCCAATAAAGGTCCATTTCAGCTCATTAATATCTAGGATATTGATCTTTATGAATTCCATTTCATTTTGTCCACTTCCAATTTTCCTAAATTCACACTTTGCACATTTTAAGTTCCAATGATTGGAAGAATTTGCAGATCTTTCTCTTGACCTCAGTTGTTCCCCATCAGTAAATGAAGATCCAGAAGGCTCCACTCCCATCACCCTTTCCATAGTCATGTTCCCATGGTCGATGTCCCTCCAAGAAATCATCTCCTCTTCAGTCATATTTTGAGTGCCCTCAGTTCTAAGGTCCAATTTGCCAGCTGTTTGTCCAACAATATTTTACTTCCTTTTCCTAGGCTTTTGGCATTTGAAAATGCTTCCAAGCTATGCATAAGGTTTCCAGCGCCTGCTTCTGAAATGGGGAACAGAGTCCTTTGTTGTCTGTTCTCAGTCTGGAAGCTCCGCTGAAACCTGTTCACTCGGGGTGACCCTGCTGACATTTGAAATACCAGTGGCACAGCTTCCAGCGTCACCGGAGCACACAAGCCACCGCAGTACAATCGACTGACTAGAAAGTGCTGTCAAACTGACAGAAAACTGTATTAGTGAGCAGAAAAAAGAAAGGAGCCTTGTGCCAAGGAAGATTTTTCTTTTTTTTTTTGTGCCTATTACAATAATGTAGCTGCTCAATGTTTAGGAAAACAGAAGTATTTAATTAGAATTTCATTGGCAAACCTTATTTCATCAACCCTGTATCCCTAACCTTGTCCTTTCAGATTTAATTTTGTTCCCCAAACTCAAAGAGTACTTAAAATGACCCGGAATTGGGTTCTTTGAGGATGTCAAACTGCTATTTTAATGTGGTGCAATGAAAGACTTCAGAATTTCTCTTGGAAGGGTTAAATAGAAATAAGCACTATATGCCTCTGAAGTATAGATCTAGAAGGAGGTTTTCATGAGAAAAATAGTTTCCCATAGTAATATTTTTACTTAATAAAAGTTTCTATGATCTTATTTTTGCATTGCCATCATACACATAAAGGGAACTACAACTAACTACACTGTGGTAAAATCCCAACAAACAAGTGAATGCAGGGTGAGGTTGAAAACAGACAGATGCAATGAATATTACAAGCAGGAGACAAGGCATACAAGCAGAGACTACACTTCATTAGAAACAATGACAGTCCAGAGACAACAGAGCAGTTTTAAAAGGCGGAAAGAGAACATTGTCAACATAAAGATCTCAATTTATTAACAAGCCTTTTTAAAACCACAGTAAAAGTTAAGACAATTTCAGATATTTAAATGTACAAATGTATTTTCATCAGGACTTCACTACAAGAAATATTTTTCAGGGTAAGTGAAAATTATTTTATAGGAATAGAAATTATAGCAAAATGTTGGAAATCACATTCTTTAACAAAGGACTGATCTCTAACATTTTTAGAAAACCTCTCAGTCATGACCAATAAAAGACAAGCAATCTAGTTTTGAAAGTGGCGAATTAATTGAATCGGCACTTCATGCAGGCAATTCATGCAGCCAACAAATGGATAGAGACATGCTTTAAATCATAAGCTATTAAAGAGATGTAAATTAGAATTATAGCAAAATATGTGTACCATATCATTCCAGAAGTAAAAGACAAAGAATGCTGGGAAAATATTTGGTGATTGGAACTTTTGTACATTGATGCAGGGATTGTAAATGGTCTAATTAGTCTAAAATATAGTATGGTATCTTCTTTAAAAAATTAAGAATGGGAATACTTTATGATTCAGCAATTCTGACACTAGACATATATCTTAGATAAATAAGAGTTGTAACACAAATAGATACATGCAATTCCATTCATCACATCATTATTCACAACAGCAAAATATGGAAACAACCTAAGTGCCCCCCAACTGATGAATACATAAACAAAATATGACATATCAATGAAATAGAACACTACACAATATTAAGTAATAAGGAGTCTTTGAAACATCTGAAAATATAGATGACTCTGGAAGAAGCCATGAAGCTGAGTAAAAGACGTCAAACACAAAAGGGCAAATAGTGCCTGTTATAGAAAAGTCAAGTGTGAGTTCAGGCCCAGAAACAGATATCGATCGATAGTTACCATGGATGGGCGGTTGAGGTAGAGAAAATCTACATAGTAGACATCTAGTCATTCGATGAAGGTAAAGTCAATACACAAAAAGAGGACTGTCAGTATTACACTGCCAAAGCACAGGGATGACCGGGGAGAAAGACAGAGCAATGAGAAAGATGCCCTTTGGCTGAGTCAGTAGAGCATCAGAATTTTATTCTGAGCGTCCAGTGTTAAAGTTTTAGAAGTTAATATTTTTATTCTTAAGGAATATTTTTAAGATTTTTCTGTTTGAAAAAGTTAGTTATTTATTGTGATTAACTCCACATTTCAGATAAATACTCACAGTTGTACTAATTTCTATTTCATTTGTAACTTTGCATACCATGGTACCATGAATCTGTATTTGATGTTTTTTTCTTTTTAATCATTTTATTAGGGGCTCATACAACTCTTATCACAATCCATACATACATTAATTATGTAAAGCACATTTGTACATTCATTGCCCTCATCATTCTCAAAACATTTGCTCTCCACCGAAGCCCCTGGCATCTGCTCCTCATTTTTCCCTTCCCTCCCCACTGTCCCCTCCCTCATGAACCCTTGATAATTTATAAATTGTTACTTTGTCATTTTCATTGAAACCATTTTTATGCTGCACAGACCTTTGCTTTGTCATAATTTACTTCTCATAACATTATTTTCCTTCATTCTTTTTATGTAATAGTTTTATCAGCATATAGTTCATATATCATGCAGGTTAATCAGTCCATCATGTTAAGAAGAGTTGTGCAGTCATCACCACAATCAATTTCAGAAAATTTTCTTCTTATGCTCATTGTGCTAGCTTCCCATTTCCCCCAACATTTTAAAATTGTTCAAATTCTGTTATTTTTCATTTTCTTTTGGATTGAGGATTTTGTGTGTTTTATTTTTTGTTTGTTTTGTGGTCGGATTGTCTATTTTAGTCTAGTTAAATCCAGGATATGTAAATCTATAGATTAGCATACCAGCCGATGTGATGGATTGATAGTTTCTCAGGGTTATTAAAGGGGAGACTGGGAAAAGGGTGGCAATGAGTAGCTACTAATAATAAGTACAAGAATAAAGAAATACTCTAAATTGATTGTAGTGGTGATTGCACAATCATTTAAATATATTTAAACCATTGAGTTGTATGATATGAGAATCTTATGTCAAAAAATGATTAAAATGTTAAAAAATAGTTAAAACAAATTTGAATTGTTAATTTAACTGATCATGTACAAATAGAATATTGGTATATTTTATACAATTTCCAGACTTCAGTTTTCATGTGGTGTACCTGTGTGTGTGGCTAAATAATGTTTTACATTTATTAATTTATAAATATTCAGTGAACATAAATGATTAATAAAATCCTCTACAGGGAATAATATCATGAGTGTGCATATAAATGAGGGTGTTCACAAGTATAAAGCATCAAGATTGTTCATTCTATTATACACACCATAATGTGTGTGAGTTTGTATATATATATGTGTGTGTGTGTGTGTGTGTGTTTACTGCTTCCTATATGGTACAAAAGATTTCCATTCAGTTGCTAATCAAATGGTGCCAGTTAATTCTTACCCAAAAATGTTGCAGAAGAATGACTTGGAATTCCGTTTCCATAAATATTATATCTAAGAAGACATTGTGCAACTTAGTTCAACCCTGAAATACACATGGAGTTGTTATGAGATGGACTTGCCATTGTGGCTATTTGTCTTTTGCCATTTTTGACTTTGCATTACATCCAAACCCATTGCTGTAGGGTTAATTTTCAAAGAGGGTAACCCTGGAGGGTAGAATAGAACTGCTTCATTATGTTCCCAATGTTGTATCTATTTTACCAAAATAAACGTTTCCATCCTTGTGACCTTGTGTTTAGAAACTCAGTGCCTTAACCACTGTACTCTCAATTCTTCTGTTGTTACACTAGTGCTTATTTCGGTCCTTTGATCTGTCACATACTAAAAGGCATGGGTTTAAAATTAATCTACAAATATAGTTATATAAAAATTTTTAAATACCTATCTATATAGTACTTTTGAAAAGCGAGGATGTTTCTTTGAGGACTGAGGTATGCTGACCAACCTATAGTATTTCCAATCACCTCCTATGCGTTTATGCAAGTGAAAGTTAGACATTGAGTAAGGAAGACTGAAGAAGAATTGATGCATTAGAACTATGATGGTGACAAAGAATATTAAAAATACCATACACTGCTGGAAAAAAAAAACCCAAACACATAGCTCTTGGAGGAAGTATAGGCAAAATGTTCCTTAGAGACATGGACGACAAGACTTAATCTCGTGCACTTTGGGTATGTTATCAGTAAAAACCATGGAGAAGGACATTGTGCTTTGTAAAGAGGATTGACAGTGAAAAGAAGGAAGACTCTTGACCACATGCATTCACTCAGTGGCTGCAACAGTGGGCTTAAACTTGATGATGGAGCAAGGCCATGTAATGCTTGCTTCTGTCGTACATAAGATTGCTATGAGTTGGAACCAACTCAATGGCACCAAACAACAAAAACAACATAGAACACTTGAAAATAAATAATGAAATACATGATGAAATATAAAGCAGCTTCTTAAAAAATTGTTATAGGTCTTTTATGGGTGCAGAAGATGCTAATATTATAATGGTAAAATTACAGTTATAACAGCTATGGTGCTTGTGGTCCTATACATATCTATCTATCTATCTATCTATCTATCTATCTATCTATCTATCTTTCTGTCCATCTATGTCTCTGTCTGTCTATCCACCTATTCCTCACTTATTAACTATCTCACTAGGCAACATACTTCACTTAAAACAATAGTAAAATATCTACTCTATGACCATTTTGACCATTAACACGTGTGTCTGATAGTGACAAATGCAGAAGTGTGAGGAAATAGTAACCTTGACTGTGATAATTAAGGGTATGTATCAATTTTATGGACCATGATTCTCATTTTTTGTCAATTATGATATAACGTGGCACTTGACAGATATAATCATCTAACATTTTATGAAGTAATTGTATCAGTGTTGTGTTAGGCTGGGTCGACTAGAGAAACAAATCCAGAGAGACACTCATATGTGTATAAGAAAGAATTTTATATACAAGAGCAATTGAATATTGAGTAAACATTGCAGTTCACTCCAAATCAAGTCCACAAGTCTGATATCAGCCCATATGGCTGATACCACAAAAGCAAAAGCAATGACACTGAATGCAGGGAGATCACAGGCCAGTGGATAGAAAGTCTTATAGATCCTATGGGGGTGTAAGCATCTCAGCGCTGGCAGGGGTATCCACATGGTTCTTCCAGCTCAAGGCACTAGCATAGCTCCATATGTCTTCTCTGCTGGAATGTCTCCCAGAGAGTCAGTCTGTGTCCTGCCTCCAGTGAGTTATTTATTTTCTTAGTGCTTCCAAATGAGGTCATCTAGCTGCGACCTGATTAATAGACTAAACTCCACCCCATTCACTCTTAATCTTCTCAAATTGACAATAGATTATAGAACTACCACAAATATATTCACAGTTATATAATGATGGCATTTTGCTCCAGCTTGTGATTGGATGGCATCCTTCATTTTCACACAATGTCAATATCTTCATAATGCCTGGTCTTTGGAACCTAATTATGTCAACAAGCGAAAAATGGTATATGCATATATATCCATGAGTGCTTCAAAAATTAATTAAAAAAATGGAATTGCTAGATCATGAACACTTTGAAGTATGCCCATATCTGAAATTCCCAAATATTAAGAAAGGTCATCTTTAAATTGTAGGAAATAAATGAATGTCATGTTTTTTTTCTTCATACTTCTCATATTTGTCTCAGTTTGTAAACGTGTTGTACTTAATAATCAAACAAAATTATAAAACTAATTCCTAGTTTGAAAATAAATTAAATATATGAAATAGTTTTTTTATATTTACCGATTGTCAGGTAGTCAGGAAGTCTAAAATCATGTCAAAATCCTTCTTAAATTTATTCTGGTGTATCCAGTTTAATAAATTATAACAGAAAAACAAACAAACAAAACACTAATGTGGTCTGGAAAGTTAGTCTATAACTAAATTCAGAGGTCAATACATCACTATTAAAAAAGCGATACGATGTACCTTTGTAAATCTTCCAGTGTTTATGGACAATTATTTTTATTTAGCTTAATAATTCAACATGTACTTTTCTTACCTTAATTTTGTTTCTATTTTCTGTAGCAATATAATCTCAAGCAAGGAAACCCATTTATAATTGTATTTGCAAAACTAGCCCTTAGAAGTAAGCAGTTTTCACTTTTTTATAACTATAATGCATCAGAGACTCTACATACTTAGAGATGATTTTATCCAACTTATGTGGGTGTTGCAAGATGCAATAAATTATAGCACACTTTCCACAGAGGAGTTTTAATTCTGTAAGTTGTTACTTTGGGAAGAAGATTTATTAAGTCATGTAAATGTATATAAGCATTTTTATGGCAAATCCTATAATAAATTTTATTATTTTTATGATTTTTATTTTCATGCAATATGCAACTTAATTAAAAACCTGCTCATGGACATTAATTCACTACTAAGGCTATATTACCTACTTGAATGAAGATAAGATATATAATTTTAATTGAATTTTCTGAGCTTTTGATGGAGAATACTTTGTAACTTTTATATTACATTAACAGATCAAAAATTCTTATTCCCTTTCAATTTAGTGAATGACTCCAAACCACGTGGTTTCTTTGTGCCACATGATATGGTCCAGTTGTTTGTAGACATATCTAGAAATCTAAATGTCTCAGCATCTATGATCATATATAACAAGGAATCACCCTATTTTTAAAGTTTTTAATCACTTTTAGTATAAAGGTTTCCAAACACTGTAGAATATATAAATGTGCAAGATAATGTAGAATTCATTTAGAAATTCTAATACTATTTGATATGTTTCCTTAATTTCCTTGCAGTAATAATTTCTATAATGGGGATTTGTAAAATAACCTCATTAAAGGTGAACTGATCAATAGTGGATCAACTTTACTAATAATTTAATCCTATTGTCACTATTTATTATGTTGCTAATATGCAGAGAATCAAGGGAAAGTAGAAAATAGTGATGAATTTTTCAAACAATCTTAGTCACACAAATCATTTAAAATTTGGTGACACTATTCTAATAGTTCTTTCAAGAAATATCATTGAATAAAAAATACATAGTTAAGCTCATCATCCTAAATAAATTATTTTTCTAATTTTTTCTTGCATGTGGAGTGGAAAATAGACTTACTTAAGGCATTCTTCAGTTATCCTAAATTTCAGAGAAGTTCAGTATATTCAAAAATTTTATGAAGGGCCCTGGTGACCCAGTAATTAAGCACTGGGTTTTCTACCTAAAAGATTGTTGGCTTGACCTCCCCAGTCAAATCAGGACAACCCTAAGAGCACGGGCCCAGGGAATTAATAGGCTCACTGCAATAGGGAAGGGTACACACACAGGTGAACTGGAAATTGATGAATGGAATTTAAGAAGAATAAAACACCTGTGCATCCCAAAAAGATTTACCAAGAGGGTGACGAGACTACTCAAAGACTGGGGGGGATGGGGGGGGGGATTTTTAGTAATGACACATCAGACAAAGGACTCATTACTAAAATCGACAACACTCTCATGACCTTCAAAGAGAGGAACGCAGTTAACTCCTTAAGGAAGTGGGCAAAAGAACTGAAAAGAGCTTCCACTAGTGAGAAGACCCATATGGACAACAAGCATATTAGAAAGTGTACCCAGACATTAGCCATAAAAGAAATGCAAATTAAACAACTATGACATACCACCCCTGAGGCTAGCCCAAATCAGGAAATCAGAGAGCAAAAAGTGTTGGAGGGATTGTGGTGAAGCAGGAACCCTCCTCCACTGCTGGTGGTTGTGTAAATATATACAGCCACTGCTGAAAACAATCTGGAGAAACTTAAAGAAAATGGAAATTTATCTACCTTATGACCCAACCATCTTTCTACTGGGTATATACCCAGAGATGAGGAGGTAAAAATAAAACACGACCAGGTATCTGCACTCCAATGTTTATTGCAGTACAATTCACAATCGTGAAGACTTGGAAACAGCCTAAGTTTCCACCAATAAATGAGTGGATTAGTAATCGCTGCCACATACACACAATGGAGTACTATGAAGCACTGAAAATCATGGATGATCACATGAAACATGTCGTTTCATTGGAAGAGATGGAAGGAATCATGTTAAGCGAGGTAAGCCAATCTCAAAAGGACAGATATAGCATGAGTCCCCTGAGGTAAGTACAATCAGCACGGCAGGAATAAAATAGACACCTCACAATAAACAGGTGGAAACATTGGTAGTCAGGGGAGGGCAGACCACGCCCAGGGAGGTACATGTGAGTCCAACATAAAGACGGGGAAAGGGGGAAGGAGGAGGGTGAATCGAGGTGGGGAGAAACTGAGATAATGACATTTGGGGAACAGGGCACTAATCCACCCAAGGGGAGAGAATTGGCTGTGTCCCCACAGAATTGGAATGTGCATACAGACCCCACAATGACGAGCCAAACCAGGAGGGCAAATTAACACATGGAGAATCCATAAAAAGACTGGACTATATTCCTGGCCCCAACCAGAATCCTCCTGACCCCATCCCAGAAGGGAGTGCCACAGTAAATGAAAATAGACTGTCTGGTGAGGAAAAAGAACCGACCAACCATAGCCAGAAGGAAGCTGAGGAAAATGAAGGGGGAGGAAGGGAGTGGAGCACACCGTGCTCAGAGGACAATAGCCCTGCTCGGAGCAGTCAATGCACAGAGAGGACCATATGGTCGGCTCCACTGCGAGATGCGACATCCTGCACTGACCCATGGCCCTACATGGGATAGCACTGGAGACACAGTGTGGGATGTGTGACCAAATTGACCCCACCACACCAAGGCAAAACACTAAGGGTATGCAATAGAATGGCCGGGGGGAGCAGAGCAAGGAGGTCCCGAGGGAGTATCAAAAATAGACTTTGGAGCCAGGGTGTAGGTCAACAAACAGACCTTGAATTATTAACAGCTTTTCTTTCTTTCTTTCTTTCTTCCCCTTTTTTCTTCTTAGGATTTTGTCTGTCACTGGCTCTTTGTTTGTTAGCTTGTTGTTGTTGCTGCCTGCCGTCATCATCTTGGTTTTGTGTCACTTTGTCTGGTGCTGCTGAGGCTATCCGCAGTTTTATGTGCATATTATTATGTCCGCATGTCTCTCTAGATAAGATAGGCTGGATAGACAATGTGGAGAAGAAAACAAAGGCACCGGTGGTTCCAGGGTGACATGGGAGAGTGGGAGGTGGGAGAAGGGAAGAGGTGTTCACCAGCCCAGGGACTAGAGAACAATGAATGATTCAAAACCAGTGACCAGGAGGGAGTGAGAGGACTGGTAGGGAGTGATCAAGGGTATCTGAGAGGAATTACTGAAACCCAAATAAAGACTGAGCATGGTAGTGAGACAAGAGGAAAGCAATAGGAAATAGGGAGAGAAGTAGGAGGCAATGGGCATACATAGAGGCCTAAATACAGGCATGTACATATGTAAATATATTTATATGATGATAGGGGAAATAGATCTAGGTGCATATATTTATAGGTTTAGTAGTAGGGTAGAAGATGGACATTGGGCCTCTACTCATGTACTCCCTCAATACAAGAACACTTTGCTCAACTAAACAGACATTCCATGATACCCTCCTTCTCAAAACGATCGCTGAAGACAAACATGTGCATAAGCAAATGTGGTGAAGAAAGCTGATGGTACCTGGCTGTGAAAAGATTTAGCATCTAGGGTCTTAAAGGCTTGAAGGTAAACAAGCGGCCATCTAGGTGAGAAGAAACAAAGCCCACATGGAAGAAGCACACCAGCCTGTGTGATCATGAGGTGTTGAGGGGATCAGGGAGCAGACACCAAAGAACAAAAATCATTGTGTGATCACCTTCCCCATATAAACGCTGAAGACAAATTTGTGCATAAGTAAGTGTGGTGAAGAAAGCTGATAGTGTCCAGCTATCGAGATATATAGCACCTGAGGTCTTAAAGGCTTGAGGTAAACACGCGGCCATCTAGCCCAGAAGCAACAAAGTCCACATGGAAGAAGCATACCAGCCTGTATGATCACGAGGGGTCGAAGGGGCCAGGTATCAAGCACCAAAGAACAAAAAATCATATCATCGTGAATGAGGGGGAGTGCAAGATGGGGACCGAATGCCCATATGTAGACAACTGGACATCCCTTGCAGAAGGGCAGTGGGGAGGAGATGAGTCACTAAGGGTGCAGTGTAGCGTTGATGATGCACATAACTTTCCTCTCGTTCTTAAATGCTTCCTACCCACTCACTATCATAATCTCAATTCTACCCTACAAACCTGGTTAGACCAGAGGATGTACAGTGGTGCAGATAGGAACTGTAAACACAGGGAATCCAGGATAGATGAACCCCACAGGACCAGTGGTGAGAGTAGTGATACCGGGAGGATAGAGAATAAGTGGGGTGGAGGGGGGGAACCGATTACAAGGATCTACATATAACCTCCTCCCTGGAGATGGGCAACAGAAAAGCGGGTGAAGTGAGACGTCGGGTAGTGCAAGATATGATAAAATAATAATTTATAAATTTTCAAGGGTTCATGAGGGAGGGGGGAGCAGAGAAGGAAGGGAGAAAAAAGAAAAATAGGGAGCTGATTCCAAGAGCCCAAGCAGAAAGCAAATATTTTGAGAATGATGATGGCAACACATGTAAAAGTGTGCTTTGTACAATTGACATATGTATGCATTGTGATAAGACTTATGAGCCACCAATAAAATGATTTTAAAAATTGCTAGATAAATAACTCCATGGTTTTTGCATTGCCCTATAGTGGGACTAGAAATAATTTTGTAGATTTAATTGATGTTTCAAGTCAACACTGGCCAAAGCAAGTAAGCCCTTTAAAGACAGAGATTTCTCTGTCTAGGAGTATAAAAGGAAATCCAAGAGAAGAGAGGGTGAGAAACATGTCAAGGGCCATGTGATTATAAATGTGGAAGGAAAGAGCAGTCCCAGGCCAATAGCTCTAAAGTGAAGGATGAGCCCTACAACCCTAACTAATGTGATTCTACTGCCCACCTGCATACTCTTGGAAGAGAATGTCCCCCAAATTTAAGCACGCAAAAAATAGCTCATCAGATATCACTTTGATTTCAATCTCGTCAAACCTTCAGCAGGAAGCCTGGCTGAGTCATACAGAATGCTTGACTTATAGAAATAGCGAAATCATCATTTTTTGTTCTAACCTATGACTTTTTATCATGTGCTTTGCAATAGGAGATCACTAATATAGCAGATATTGGAGAAGAAAATGAATTGTGGATACTCAGTCTAAAAATTAATATGCTAGGATGTTTTACCACTACTTGTTTATAAATTTATTGTCCAGTGTTGGCTTGTGTGTTGCTGCAATGCTGTAAGCTATGTTGCTGGCGGGGTCATCCAATGTAAACAGGTTTCAGCAGAGTTTCCAGACTAAGAACAGATTACTAAGAAGGAAGAAACTCTCCGGAGGAATTTGTTCCTGAAAGCTTTGCGGATAGCAGTGGGGTATTTTCAGATGCACAAACGTAGTAATCAAGAGATCAAATGATGCATTTCATTAGGCAAATTTGCTGCATAAAATCTTTTTAAAGTGTTGAAAAACAAGGATGGGATTTTGAAGACTAAAATGCGCTCGATACAAGCCATAGTACTTTCAACCACCTCATATGCACTTGAAAGTAAGACATTGAATAAGGAAGATCCAAGAAATATTGATGCATTTGAATTATGGTGCTGGTGAAGATTATTCAAAGTATCATGGACTTTTCAAAGAACAAACAAATCTGTCATTGAAGATGTAAAACCAACATTTTCCTTATAAGCCGGAACATTATATCATTCTACATACTTTGGACCTGTCATCAGGTAAAACCAGTGCCTGGAAGAGCACATCATTCCTTGTAAAGTCGAAGGAAATGCAAAGGAAATCCTTCAACGTATGGATTCACACAGCAGCTGCCACTGCTGGCTGAAACATAAAGACAACGGTCAGGCTGGGACAACACTGGCTGGTATTTCCTCATGGGTTGCCATGAGTCAAAATAGCACTGACAGTGAGTGCCTAACAAACAAAAACCAAAGATATTTTAAGAATTGATTTTTAGCAATAGTTCGCAATAGTACCTGTACCAAAACGTCTTTAAGTTTCTGTTCTATTTGAAGAAATTCACTACAATTAAAAATTTATAACTTTTCAGATCATATAACTACAAAGTTCTTCCTTAGGAAGGTAGAATTGTTCTTCCTATAACTATAGGTTTGGATCCTAATTGTAAATGGAGAATGTGATAGCGAATATGCTTTAAGAAGATACAGTGGTGTGAGCCTATTTCTAGCAAGAACTATTATGTTATTTGTAAACAATGATAATGCTTATGAGAAGTTACGTTTGCTAAAATATTTTTGTGCAAGTCATTTTCTAGTTGGCCCTCATAAAGAAAACAAGAATGCTCATATTTCACCTGAGACAAAAAGTTAGGAAGAATTAGGTAAACCACTACTGAATATTGCACAATCATAGGTGACAGAAACAGAAAGCAATGCTCACTTGAATATATTCTAGAAAAAGTTAGAGTTTCTTGGTTAAGTAACCTACAGGACTTTAGACAGAATGATCATTTAATTATTTATCAGAATTCTTATATAAAGGGATCAATGTTCAAGAGGCTTTTCTCATTTTGCATTTGTATTTTCATTCCACTAATATTTTTATTGTTAGGAGGATATATATAAATTTATCAGCTAAGGTTAAATCATGCGCTTGAGGTCTATAGGGCAGTAGAGTATTTCCTAATCAATCATAGGATGTCAGCAATTCCAAAATAGAAAGACACCCAGGGGTAATCAAATGAATTGATTTTTTTAAAGCTAAGATGATAGTAGTGTATTAAATTTTATATATAGTGATACTCATGTAATCACTTTTTAAATTACTCTACCTTGAAAATTGCAAACTTAATTGAATCTTTTGATATTTTGGAACCAAACTTTGGCAGGAATGTTTTTCTGTTTTATTATTATTATTATTATTATTATTTCCTCCTTTATGTTTTAAAAATTGTAAACCACTCTCCCATGTAACTCACACATTGTTGTTTTTGTCAGTCCCATCTGGCCCAGCCAAAGTTGGCATTTATTCATGTTTTCTGCTTTTAAAATCCATGGTGTTAACAGATTTGCCATTTATTGGCAATCTTAAAGAAGTGCTATTTAAAAAAAGATTGGATATTTTGAAAATCTAACAGTAAGTCCTAGTAATTTTATGTGGTAATTTTAGCAGCTTCTCAATTAATTTTATCAGTTATAAAATCTTTCTCATTTATTTTTTAAATTGCCATAAGTATATACCTGAAAAATATTCATTTATTTGATTACAATGGAACAAAAAAGAAAGGAAGCCCCAATTTTGTTGAACTTATAGGATCATTCTCTTTGAAACCAAAGCTTAGTCTAGAATACAGACAAAAATGGTGAATCTGATATAGGGTATAAGTTTGAAATAACACTACATGCTTAATCACATACTCCTTTGTAAAATTTTCTTTCCTCCATCTGAGATATAGGTTTTATTTTTTCTGGCTGACTCCAATCAGTTGAAGATTGTAGCTTTCTTAATACAAACCTGAGAAGAATTCTGAAGTCATGATCCTGTCCAGAGGTTAGGCAGCCATGATCAATTCTCAAAGGTAACCTGGACATGGAGAAAAGTGTTTCTTGTGGTACACATGTACTCATGATCTGCCATTTTTTGTTTAAATTTGACTAAGTAGAAAATCTGATGTTTTTTTAAAAATGCTCACTTATCTCACTTCTAAATTTCCTAAATTTCCTAGACTAAAAAGGTTCTCTTCTACCAAATGAAAATCTGTATGCTGACCAAAGGCTTTTGTGTGACATCGAGGTTATGTGTTATACACTGACCGCCAAGTGAGCCATGCAAAACCACCAGCTTTTTTGTGGGCAAAGAGACAGGCTTTCTACCACCAGAAAGGGCAACCGTCTTGTAACCCCAAGGGACTTCTCTATCCTGCCTACAGGGTCACGAGCCCTGAGAAGCCACTCCAGAACCAGGGGATGCTTTTCTGTTCTGTATGTTTGCTTTAGAGAGGTCATTTAATCCTCATTATACAGAGTCTTGGGACAGAAATGGGGCTTTCTAATTCCATCCTACTTACAGTCTAGGAAACTCACAGGGGCAGTTCTATCCTGCCTTACAGGGTTGCTATGAGTCAGAATTTACACAATGATAGTGAGTTCCAAGTTTGGACGTAGAGTTTCCATGACTGGGATTCAGAAGATGATAGTGGGTTTGCTTACTTGTGGCATACTTCAAAAAAAAATCACTCCTGCTAATTTTTTATGAAGTATGCCACAAGTAAGCAAACCTCAGGTACCACATTGGTTTGCTCACTGAAAGGTTAGATATTCAATCTCACCAGAAGCTCTGTTATGGAAAGATGAGGCTGTCTGCTCCTGTAAAAATTTAGCTTTGGAAACTAGGATGGCTATTCATCTGCCTCAATTTGATGACAGTGGGATGGGTGAAATAAATGACTTGCTGTTACAAGTTAATGCCAATTCCCAGCCTTCTTATACTGGGTTTCTGAGGCTGTAAATAAATCCCTAAAAACACTACCAGGAATCCTTAATGAGATGGCTAGGCCTCACAATATGTAGGCATATTATGGGCATTTTAAGTGTAAAGTCTATATATAAATAACTACTCTTCTCGTTTCTCTCAAATTGTTTAACTTGTGGGTTTAAAATGCTACAACTCTCAAAATATAGAATTTTATGAATTTAGAAAATTTGGAAAAATGATAAGAGAAGTTACTGAGATTTTATGGATTATAAAATAGGGTAACAGTAAATTTTTCTGCTAAATTAGAAACTGTTTTGTGTCTTAGAAGATGAATATTTCAGCGTCTATATACATGGCCCTGTTCATATATAATCTGAGGTTTTGTTTTCAGAATGTAGGTGCTATTGCTCTTATTTTGATGTAGACAAATAGCTCTTGATACTTATTATTTGGGGTCTTAAATGTTATTTTTCAACATTTGAAATAACATTATTAAATTTTCTGTTCTGGGTCCAGCTTTCTTGGAAATTGAGATAATCTATGTGCGAATCATTTGCACCTAGATATTAAGGGAGAACCAATCACAATAATCAATATATGGCCCCACTCCCAGGGGGACAGACAGCAGAAAAGTGGGTGAAAGGAGACAGAGATTGGTATAAGACATGAAAAAAAGTAGAAGAATTTATAAATTATAAGGGGACATGGGGGACAGATGGTAGAGGAGGAAGGGGGAAATGAGGAGCTGATACCAAGGGCTCAAGTAGAAAATGTTTTGAAAAAGATAATGACAATATATGTACAGATGTGCCTGACACAATATATATGTGTATGGATTATGATAAGAGCTGTATGATCCCCCCCCAATTTTTTTTTAAAAAAGAATAAACCTTGGGTATTTGAAAAAAAAACCTTGATGCCTGAAAGCCATGTTGAATCTGAAGGATTGCCCAGAAAGACCAACAGACAGTTTTGCTCTGTGCAATGTGAACTATTGTAGATTAGGAACAGCCTCTATAAAGAAAAAATTAGACTCATCATGTAGGCAGTTAACCTACTGTACTCATGTAACTTGGCCTCCCAACCAATATTATAATATATATGTCTAAGGAGGCTTCACCTCAGCTAGGGTAAGTTTTTCACTGGAGGGGGAAAGACCAAATAAGTCCCACCATATATAGTATTGTCCCACAGTCACTCTAACTTAATAGCTACTCATGCAAGGACGTTCAGCAAATTTCAGCGAAGATCTATGACCAGCCGAGGGTGGTGGGTTTACTCTGGGTGTAAAATCAAGTGCTCTGTTTCTTCCTGAATATATGAAAATCTTTTCTATCATCCTGAATTTATGAGTATCTATGGCTATATTATGGGGAATGTTTAGAGATAATTACCGACAGGGAAGGGTAATGATTTTAGGATGAAACTCTTTTTGTGCAATAAAATAGGTAAATGCTACCGTGCATATATCCAATGTATGAGAAATTATAGATCCACTAAAGTGAATCAAAGTTAGTGATGGTGTCGGTTTCAGGTCATCTGTAAAAGGGGTGCAGAGGGTGGGACTATGAATTAGTAGGATCTGCCATGTGTAGCACAGAGAAGTATGAAAATATATGTTGGCATTAGTATATTTTTCTATGAATATTATGAAAATGTGGAATAACCCATAAAAGGAGGATACTTTGGGTATAAAATCAAGTGATCTCTTTGTTTCTTCCTGAGTACATGAATATCTTTTCAATCATCCTGAATATCTGAATATCTGTGCCTGTATGATGGGGTAGTGTTTTAGAAATAGCTACCCACAGTGGAGGGTCAGAATTTTATCATGCAGAATAAACCTTATTCGGTCTATGATATTCTTTATCCAAATTTTCTTTCCAATCAAGGTGCTTCCCTCTCAATGGGACTTTTCAAAACAATATTCTTTGTTTTCTCATTTTTACTGGATGATTTTTTTTATATTGTTCTATAAAGTTCTTGGTTTACTTTTAATCTTTGTTCTGCCTTGTAGAGAAGCAAGCAGTTATATAAAAATGCCTTTAAAGTTTTGCCTGAATGTCTTCTCACATCATATTCGGTTAACATTCATAAGTATGCTTAGAATATCCCAGCCATTCTCACAAATGGAAATATTTTACATATAATATATATTTGATATAAACCATCAACTATTTTATCATTAGGCCAAATATATTGTAAATGTTCATTGTGTTAGATACTAGAATGAAGCAGCTAATTTCCAATTGATTTTTATATAATTTTAACTAAAATTAACATATTTCAAAATCTATTCTCATCAATCTCCAACACAGTTAACCATATAATCTTTTTCTAAATTGCTGTGTTTGTGAGGATTTATAAAGTGTTGAACATCATATAGAAACTCAGTATTTGATAAGAACTAGTGATTATCCATTCAAGAGACACATATCTTCAAATCCTTTGAAAAGGCATTCCTATTAACATAGCTGTCAATAGTTTATAATAAAATATAAAAGAAATGGAATATTTCAGTCAGTGCAAAAAAGGGAAGAGTAGTATCTATCTCTTCCAAATTATAGTTGATTAATATAAGCAGTGTACTCAAGCATGTCTCTAATTTGTGAAAAAAGAACCATATGTTATACCCATTCATTTAAAATGAAATTTAAAAGAAAAGAGTAGCAGAATAAATAAATATATTACAAGGGGAAGAAAATGGAAGAGTGATTTATTAGGAAGATAATGGACACTGTTTCGGTCTTCTTCTAGTTTGGTGCCATTGAGTCAGTTCTGACTGAAGGGAACTCTGGGCTGCTGTGCCTTCCTCACGATTGTCTGTTGTCCACTCACGGTTGCAGTCATTCTATCAATCCATTCTTGCAATCATAGAGGTTCTTCTGCCTTTTTGCTGACCCTCAACTTTCCCAAATCCTTCTCCTCGGGATTATCTTTCCGAACAATGTTCCCAAAGTGCGTGAGAACAAATCTGGGAGCTCGGATGACACCAGTTCGCCACCAGGGACCATAGTTTCCAACATCACGGCAACTCCCAAACCACCAGAGAAAGACAAACTGACAGGAGAGTGGTAGACTTCTTTTAGATTGTAGGATTAGTCACTAAACAAGTAAGCACATGCTTGCTTTTTTCTTCTTCTAACTAATCTGCAGTGTATAGTTTTTTTTTTCATTTTCTAAGATTCTACTTTAAAAAATATGGCTGTCATCTGTCTCCCAACTCCACAGCATTCTCCTACAGATGAACAGTGTCTTCAAATTCATATTCCCTGACTGGGACAGAGTACCCACTAAACAAGGTAAGTACAGTCGTACTTGTGCTTATTTACTAATCTATAGTAAACAGTGTCACATAGAATGTGGTGCTGTTTATAAGGTAATCTGCCCTGCTTTCTTTTCCCCCCTTTTCCCATTTTCTTTATTTTTTCTCCCAATAGTTTTATTGATACAAAATTCACATATCATATATTTCCAAGGTTATGTTGCTATTTTTAAAAGTTGTATATACTCTATTACAATATGCTCTTGTGAACCCTCCCAGGGTCCCTCATTAGTTATTTGCTCTGCAATTTCCCTCAACCTTTTCCCTCCAATCCTTAATAAGCCATTGCTTCAGTTATTGTCTCTATGCATGTGTTAGTCTGGGTACTTTAGAGAAACAAATCCACAGAAACTCATGCGTAAGAGAGAGTTTTATATAAAGGTTAAGTGCACATCAAGGAAACATCCCAACCCAGTGCTGCCCAAATCCACAAGTCCACCATTAACCCATATGTCCGACACCAATCCATGAAGTCCTCCTCCATCTCACAAAACTACACACTGGCATCAACTGCAGGAGGAAAGCCAAATCAGTGAGCGTGTAAGCATCTCAGCACTGGCAGGGGTCTCCACACGGCTTCTCCAGCACCCAGGGCTGCACTGGGATAGGTCCATGTGGCTTCTTCTTGGGGATGTCTTGCAGGAAGTGAGTCTTGACAGCTGAAGCAGGGAACTGGCTAAGGCAGCTGCATCCTGGTCTGACCATCCCAAGTAAGAGACTAGAGAACTCAAAAGGCGTGGCTCACTGAGCCATTTATCTCTCCGCCCTTCAATTAACCCCAAATGTGTTTATCGGCCAGGTTGGCACAATAAACTTTAATTATATCAATGCATCCACTCCTTCTGTGTTTCATAAACTGAGAAACAATAAAAACATAAAAAAATTATTAAAATAAGAGGGAGAAATAAATGACCACCAGTAATATTAATATAAGCCAGAAAGGAATTTCTGTGTTGGAACAAGCAAGACTTCATAGTGGCCTATAAAGCAGCACAGAAGTGCCCCATAGAGTTGCCAAGGCTGTAACACTCTGTGGTAGCACACTGCATCAGCTTTCTACTAAACAGTAACTGTGAGTTCAAACTTCTCAACACTGAATTCACTGTGGCACTAGGTCTCCTCTAGTAAAGAATAGTTATGAAAAAATATTTCCAAGAATCATCACGATCAATTCTAGTGCACAGTTCCCCTTCCGTATTCATTATTTGCTCTCTAGTTCCTCTCAACATCCCTCTAAAGCAAAAAAAAAAACAGGAAGAAGAAGAGGAAGAATATAAAGACCACTGCAAACATGAAAATAAGCCAGAGAGAAAATTTCTGTCTTACTGCAAGCAAGAAATACTTAATTTATGAGCAAATTCAGGATGGATCAGAAGTGAGGTCAATTGACCAGATATTGTATTATACTGTAGTTCCATCCACCATAATCAATTTTACAATTTTCTCTGTCAGAAAGATAGTAAAGCTATTTTAGATCCTCGCCTGTGACCCGAAAAAATCTGCCAGAGGCCCAATCTGACCAGACACTCAGCAGATGGAATTTGGCTTCCCACTTTCCCCATAGCCTTCTACAACTTCAGTGTCCCCAATTTAAGCTCAAATATCTTTCCCTTCATCATATTGGATTTTGTTATTTGTCATCTTTGGACCATACAGGCTGGTGTGCTTCTTCCATGTGGACTTAAATGGCTGCTTGTTTGAAGCCTGCAAGATCTAAGACACTATTCCAATTAATAGCTGGGCATCATCTGCTTTCTTTCCCATACTTTGCTCTAGCACCCATATCTTCAGTGAGCTCTTCGTGAAGGCAACTATTGAGCAAGGCTATGTTATAAGAGCTAACTGTTCTTGGAATGGAGCTAGAATGAAGTGGGAGCCCAGAATCCATCTGATTGTCTACAGGTTAAGTATAACTCTGGTTTACTTTAGTAGTCTTATTATCGTTTTATGACAAAAACAGACAAACAAAATGATCAATTACCCTTCTGAGGGTATAAGGTGATTACACTGATAACATCAATAATTTTTCGAATGACATAAAGTTTGAAGTATCTTGAGAAAAGGTTATTGAAGTATAATCCAGCTGTGAATCACAACCCTTGAGTTGTTGCTTTTGTGGTGATTTCAAAGGGAATTTCAAAGATCGCCATTAAACAGCTCCAAGGACTTAACATATAGATTAATTTAATCCTTTTCTCTGGGAAAGTTAAAAACAATAGAGTTATAAAATGCAATAGTAATCACTACATCAGAGGAAAAAACACATCGAGAATTTCTGTGCTGGAACATACACCTAGTAAGCAGAGAGTTCTGTGTGACCTATATTTGCAAGGATATATATTATGCACACCAAGTAGGTTATCCTCACGATTTATCTGGGTGGCTCATGATCACCTTAGTAAAACTAGGACTGAAGAGGAGAAGAAACTCAGCAACGAAGAAAAACATCCTAGTCGGGCATTTAATGATAACAGACAAAGAGGTCTGCTGGGACATTGCATCTCATTGCTCATCAATTTAATATGAAAGTAGTACAGCAAGGGAGTTCAAAGTGGACTCTTGAATTCTTACGCTCTGTGAACATGGACACAAAAGAAGAGCTTTGTGCCATACTGCTCATTGACAGAGATCACTCCTTCATATTTCAAAGGCTAGGAGAAGCAAGGGTTTAGCTTTGGACTCCAGAGAGATAAGAAAGTACATGCAATTGCTATCCCCCTTGAGTGGTTTTGTGTGATAAAAAGTTTAATATTTTAGAATGTCAATAATTATTAATAAGTTTAAATGTTTACTGAACCCGAAAAATAAAAAGGTTGCAGCCCCAGGTAATAAACAAGATCCTTTCCTAAGTGTGTTTATATGGCTAAGTAAGTCTATAAGTTGAATGTGCAAATTTGTTATAATAGGTGTATACGCATGATGCTCTGAGTTAGCTTTTAGTTCACAATTTAAAAGGTATATGTACAACAGGGTAAGATTATTGTGATGAAGAACATATTGTAAGTGTTGGCTCAATCAAAGTTAGAACAAATTTTCATAGCCATAAAGGGTGTTAGTTGTCCACAAACTAGTGTTCCCCACCTGGGTACTGCCTATACTCTGAAACAAGTGTGCTTTGACTTTGAACTAAAATTTACTTATTAAGTTTTCTGGCAGTTTTCAGAAACCCAGTGGCATAATGGGTGTAACTGCTGTTTGGGGCAATCTCTAAATTGTACCTACTGCCTAATTTTGAGATGAACAATACAAATAACAGGTGATGAATGAGCAGAAGTGTTTTTTACATGCTTTTGCTATGTAGCCTTTATATTTTTGACAGGTTGGAAGGTCATGTCCACCTCTTCTGTTACTACCTTGGACTTGCTTCTGGGGCTCTCAGAAGGATGGTGCACTTGCCTATTCAGCAGTAGAACTATTGGTACCAAGCAATTCCATCTTTGAAACAAACAAAACACATTCATGTTCTGCCTCTTCATATGGCTGGCAGTTGTCCCTTTCTCAAAAACCTCTTTTTAGTTTATAATCCCTCGATCAAGGCATGCTAGGCTGGATAGAGATGGAGTATCTAGTAAGAAGGGTAAGGACAGGTTTACTTGCGTTTACTAATCTGGGATGAATAGTTTCACATGTTCTTAACCGCATCCAAGATTGTTCAATACAGATTAGTTAGTAAGTATAGATGAGTCCATGCTTAGCTTGGTGGTTAGGTAATCAGCCCCTGAACAGGTTAATAGACACTGCATCAATGGCAGCCCTTTGAAGTGGTACCCAGGACAGATGCCAAAACTGACATACCAGCCATACATTAGCTATGCCTCTGCAGAAACCACAAAGCTAACTAACAACCTAGATAATTTAGAAAAATATATGATTCATGCCACCCCACTTTGCCCTATAGTGACCTAAAAAAAGGACAAAGCAGAGCAGCCTAGTTTGCCATCCTTACAGGTACATATCACCAGGTACTTTCTTTCCTCAACCTGCTGATGAGATCATATTTCAGACCTTTTCCTTAGTGGTCAGAATCTTAATAGGGTCACTGGGGCTCTTAGAAAATGGCAATGGCATACCACAATCTTAGCAGATCGCTATAACAATTCTTAAAGGGACTTACACCTCAAAAGTTTCAGCCTCTAACTTAGTGATTCTCAACTTCCTAATGCCGCGGCCCTTTGATACAGTTCCTCATGTTGTGGTGACCCCCCCAACCATAACATTATTTTCATTGCTACTTCATAAGTGTAATTTTGCTACCATCATGACCCCTGTGAAAAGGTCATTCAACCCCAAAGGGGTCGCGACCCACAGGTTGAGAACCACTGCTTTAACTCTTGGTCAACAATATATTGGAGCCTTGAAATTGAGTTATTTCCATGTCATCTCCAGACCCCACTTTACCCCTTCTTGAAGTCACATTATCTTCCATGTTCTTTCTTATTGTTTAAGTATGGGATATTGACAGGTTTTAGAATAGGGACAGTGTTGTCTTTATCCTTTAATAAAGACCATGAACTTTATGAGAAATGTCTACCTTATTGTTTTAAAGGCAGTTGTTAAAAGTTATTGTAGCTGCTTCAGAGTAAGCTTCTCTACTTCTGCTTGCACCTCCAAAATCTATGCTTAGTCCAGAAACCTGACTCACCTACCGAAAGACTGTATTATACCTCTGATTTGCCTCATATACATGTGAAAGTTAGACAATGAATAAGGAAGACTGAAGAAGAATCGATGCATTTGAATTATGGTTCTTGAGATGAATATTGAAAGTACCATGGACTCCTAAAAGAAGGGATCTCTCCGATTCCCTTTGGATGCTGCATCCCCCCTACACCGGGCGGTGGAGGGAGGAAGCCCTCGCTCCGGCTAGCTAATAAACTCCCTTTGCCGCTTTTGCATCGCAACTGGTCGTGATTATTGCATGTGCCCAAGGTGAGCTTGCCTTCCTTCCCCGAATCTAATATTTGGGAACTCCTCCAGGATTGGGGATTGAGAGCACAGGCCCTGCCGCGGACGCAGGGACCGACCTTGAAGTAGGAGTTTTTTTTGTGTTTTTTTCTTTTCTTTCCTAAAATTATGTCCAGACACGTCTATGGGTGGCGCCATTAATTGGGACCAGAATACGACCGAGGAGGAAGCGCCAGAGCGGTCAGTGGTCGGGTTCAGAGTGGGAGACATCCTCCTGTTCCCCTGGTAAGTTCCGCTTAGAGGCGGACCTTATCATGATTCAGCACTTTTTGCCGGAAGCCATGTGGAGACCCCACCATTCTTGAGATGGTTTCCCCTTCACTGACTTGGCTTTTGCCCGACTTTGGGTCTCATTTTGTCTCTTTTGTGAGACGGTGGAAGAGTTTTGGATTGTTGGTGCGCACAGTATAATGTTGGAGCTGGGAGCTTTGGCAGCTCTGGGGAGGGAGGTTTTTCTTGATGAGCACTGAACATTTAATTAAAATGCTCTTCATACACTAGTTTCTGTGGATTTGTTTCTCTGAAGTTCCCAATCTATCATACTCATGTAGCTGTGCAAACCTCCCTTCACTCATGTCTTAGCTATGTTATTTCTTGACCTCCACAACTATCTGGAGCCTCCTTATTGCCAGAGGAGTTTACTTGACATGTGTTGAAAGGCTTTATTTGGAAAAAGTAGCTGTTTCACCACAACTTTCCAGGAGAAATGGCTTTTACTTCTGTACCATTGTGATTCAAGCAGTTTCACACATCTCAGCTCCAAATGTCTTTCCAGGAGATTCATGAATATAAAGGAAGATGCAATTTTTCTGGTGCTTTGCACGCCTCTGGTAAATGTAGCCTCAAACAGTTTTACTCTTCTCAGCTCAACCCTTAGCTTATCCACTTGCTTGCATGTGAAGGAAAACAGAAAATCCTGCATTTCACGGGCTGCCCTTCTGTGTTTCCTCACCCAGAGTTCCTTTGTCATTTCTAGAGTGCCCCCAGCAACTGTTTTTTCTTTGGTCAACAAGCATTACATTTCCCATAGTCAGTCGTTTTCGGGAAACTTCTTAATGCTGCAGGTTCCCGTATGTAATAATTACATTGAACAAAGGAGCTTTATGTATCTTCCTGTTTTTCACAACAGGCTATGCTCATTGACATTGTTAGCTTATCATCCCCAAATGGCCAGTAGCACAGGTGGTGTTAATTGAAGGGCGGAAGGATACTTGCCTTTGTCAGCTTAGCTTTTCAGGTTCTCGGGCATCTTGCTTTTTGAAAGTCAGTCCTTGGTGAAGATGCCTTAGCCAGTTAACTGCTACTGCTTCCAAGGCTCACATACACCAAGACACCTCTGAACAGAAGCCACAACGTCTGACCGTGATACAGCTCTGGGTGCTCGACAGCTGTATGGAGACGCCGACCAAATCTAAGATTATTTCCCTTTCACTGACTTGGCTTTTCCCGGCAGTCAGCCTCATTCCATCTCTTTTGTGAGATGGTGGACGACTTTGTGGATTCTGGGGGGTATATGGAAAAATGTTGGGCTAATGAGATTGAGCAGCTATGGTAGGGAAATTTTCTTGATGTGCATTTAACATTTAATTACAACTCTCTTTTATACACTTGTACCTGTGTCTTTATTCGTCTAAAGTTCACAGAATGACACATTCCCGTAGCTCGGTGAACCTCCCTTCAGTCATGTCTTTAGCCATTTTTACTTCCTTGACCTCCACATTTTCCCTACCCACAACATTGACAGGTGAGGATACTTGACTTTGTTTAAAACAATTTAAGGGTGAAGTCAGGTGTTTCACCACACCTTTTTCCAATAGGAAATGCTTTTACATCAGTTCAGTGGTTCTTCAAGCACTTTCACTTATGTGAGATTCAAGTTTTCTGCCAGGAGGTCTTTGAATATAAATGAAGAGTCAAACTTACTGACGTATTGCCTTCCTCTATGTAATGGAACTTCAAAATATTTTCCCTTGTCTAAACTCACCCCTTACTTCCTGGACTTGATTGGATGTGAAGGAAAACAGTGAATCTTGCGGGCGGGGGGGGGGGGAGAAGAAGAAGGAATCTCTCTTGGAAGAAGTAATAACCAGGATGCTCCTTAGAGGCAAGGCTGGTGACACTTTGTCTCGCTTAACTTCGGACATGTTTTCAGGAGAGACAACTTGCTTAGTAGCGGCACAGCAAAATAAAAAAGGAAAGCCCTCAACAAGATGGTATGCCTCCAAGGTTTCTAAGATAAGAACAATTATGGGAGCGGCTCAGGATCAGTCAGCGGTTTGTTCTGTTGTAAGTAGGGTCACTATGACGTCGCACTTAACATCTTCCATGACACCTGTGTGAAGTCTAAACGGGATCTTTCAGGTCGTTGTTGTGTGCTCTGGACTTGACTCCCACGCATAACAACCTTCTCCAACAGGGTAGAACTGCCTAATAGGGGTTCTGAGGCTGTAGTCCTCACAGCAACTGCTTGAAAGCTCTTCTCCCTCATAACGTCTGTCAGGCTCAAACCACTTGCCTTTTTCCTAGCAGCTGAGAGCACTTAGCATGGTGATTCCAGGACTCTGCAGCTACGGCCAGAGCTTATCAGTTTGCACCACTAATAAAATCTTCCTCTGCTCTACTCTTGCTTTTTCCGATTTACTTATCACCTTCTAATGTGTACTACTATATAGTCATTGACTTTGCTGTTTATTGTCTTCTCCCAGTAAACATTCTTTTAAAAAGCAGAAACGTGTTCACTGATACATCTCAAACTCCTAGAAGACTGTGCTACACATCGCACTATTCAATAACCATTTCTTCAATGAGTCAAAAAAAGCGGAAATGAAATATCAGTCTAACTTCAGTCTTCAGTCAAGGAAGTTCAAGAAGAGATCTCAGTGGAATACCATTTGGATTAATCACCTGCTATGTGGACCTCTCTAGTTATAGGGCACACTTGTTACAAGGGATTTAAACACTTTACAACTGTATGAAATGTCACTGCATAGAATGTTGTCTCTGAAAAATAAAATGATAAGGTTCATGAAGAAATGTGTACCTGCTTATCTACAAGATGGGGTTGATATTTATATTTAATTTATATTCTTTGTGTTATGCTTGATGTATTGTTTAAACAAAGAAAATGGTAGACTAAAAAACAGCATGATAAAGCAGAAGCATAAGAAAGCATAATTAATTATTATAGTAGGCTCATAAGACATAGTTTAGATAAAGATGGACCAAAGGTTATATAACACAGTGCTGCCTAAAATAATTTTAATTAGGCTATAATTATTTTTAATTTTTCTCTAAACATGGCAATAAAAAGAAGCATGCTGAAAAGAGTTCCAGTGGGAATTATCATCTTATATACTCTCTATAAAGAGCGGTATTATGAGACCAGGAATTGACCCAAAGGTGGAATACCATAGTAACACCATAGATGAGTTACACTCAGTTATGTGCTCTGCGTCTCTGGGAAACGTTGCTCTATGAATTCATAAAACCACTGAAATTCACTACAGGCAGAATATACAACTGCTCTTATGTAATAAACAAACAAGCCAAGAAACCAAATTCACTGCCATCAATTAAATGGCACAACTCATATCAACGACCCAATGGAACAGAATAGAACTGCCCAGAGATTTTCCAAGAGTGTAACTGTTTATGAGAGTAGAAAGGCCTGTCTTTCTCCCACGGGGCCACTAGTGGTTACAAACTGCTGACCTTGCAGTTAGCAAACCAATATATAGACATATAAATTGCTATTTACAAGAATATTAATTTATTCATGTTTATTCATAGTGTTTTCTAATACATACACATGTGGGTATATCCCTTGAAATTAATTGGATGTTGCTTTTCTTTCCACATCAGGAACCTAGCATAGTGCTGATGCATCATATATGTGGATAAGCATTTGGCAAACAAATGAAAAAAGGAAATTAGGACATGATATTTTAGGAGCTAATGAGAGCTCTGGTTGACTTCATCCAAAACTACATCTAATGGAAGGCAAGTGTTAACTCAGAGGACAGCTTATCTAAAACCAAACCAAGCCCAAGAGTCAAATCCATCTCAGAGAAACTTTATATGGACTTATGAAATGGTGCATCCCTAAGAAGCTGACAGTCTCATTTTTCTCCCTAAAAGAGGCTGATAAGCTTGAACCACTGGGAAGGGCATATGATGAGGTTTAGCAAACAGTCAAAAATCCAGAAACAACGCAATGCGAACACCTTTGGATAAAGGGCTCCACAGACTGCTTGTGGCACCGTTTCCTCTCGAATTGAAATGTGACATTTACATCTCTCCTCTGAGCTCCCAGAAATGTTTTTTGCTGTCCATGTCTACCAGAATCAATGCCTTCCACAATTGCTCGCTATTTTTCTTTCACTATATCTAGATTTAAATTACTAGATGAGGAAAGCCCAGCAAGATGATAGCATAACAAGTCACATGCCCAGAACCCTTAGAAGTAATTAAAGAAAACAAAACAACAACAAAGAAACACTAGAAAATGTTGGTAACTATATTGTCTTAGAAATCTAGATAGTCATTAAAGTGTTGGGGGACTACAGTCAAGAAAATGGTAGCACACAGACAAATGGAGAGCCAAGGTTTGCACCTCATCCGGTGGAAATCCCCACGCAGTTTCCGAGTGAATGTCTTCCGGTGGTAGCAGCTGCACGGGGTGCTCTACTTCCTGGTCCTCGTGATGAGGCAGGCTTAGCCATGGCAGCCAGGACAGGGAAGCCTGAGTGCCCAGACCTAAGAAAGGTCTCTGTGGCCCACTACAGATCAGTACTACCAACATCCCAAGAGGGAGGGGATGGTGAGTGCAACACGCAGAGGCCCAGACACTGAATGGACAGGCCTGGTGAACACCGCTGAGGCCAGGACTGAACAGGCAGATTCAAGAAGGGCTGTGGGGATCTCAGGAGGAGGAGGCAGGGTGCTTAGCTCAGAACAGTCCGCACTTTGGGGCTCACCAGCTTGCTGGGAAGACAACTCAGAATCCAGGCTTTGGGTGGAGAGGCTCCATGAAGCACATCTCGGTCTAGTACATAGAGACTTGATGACCTTGGTCCTAGTCGAGAATGAAGTGTCTGAACTCACTGAACACACCAGGAATGAAATCTGAAAAGAAGCAAGTAGTTGGGCACAAAGCAGGCTGCAGTGAATGAACAGGGAGGTAACTTGGTAGCAGCTGCCACTTAGAGGGTGGGACTTAGAGGCTGGTGTAGCACAGCCACTTTCCTGGAAGAGGAATCTCGGAGAACCTCTGCAGCTTCTGCCCTGGGAGTCTGCTGCCAGGGTTTCACAACTAGGGGCAACTAGGGGCACAGGGCAGGAATGTGCGGTGAGCGATCAGAGCCTGCCCGTGTTCCCAAACAAAGGGGTGATGCAGGAGAGACAGAGCCTTGGATGCTCTCATAATACAGGCCCTCTCTCCAGCAGCCAGGAGACCACAAGCGCTCTGCACTATAGAGTAGTGCTGATGGGCCCTCACTCAGAAAACCAGCCGGTGACCTAGGGACAGCTGGCATCCAAGGGGCGAGGGAGACTAATAGGAAAATTACAATAGCAAATGAACCCATACAAAGAGTCTGGGCTTGATGCAAATAACTACAAAATGTATCATTTATTAGCTGTGTATGGTTGATGGCTAAAGCTAGCTGTTTTATTTCCATACTGGAGCACATTCAGGACTTCCCAAAATATTAAGAAAATATTTAACATGATACTCAGTAAAAGGAGTGAGACATACTTACTGTGAAGGAGTGTTTTTCTTCAAGCATGCGTGAGTTGTTCCTTAAAATGAATACTAATATAGCATAGTAAATTCTAATGCAATGTCTTACAACAGCAAGCATCGATTTCTTGCCCTCGGTTCGGGGAATCAGCTGTGAGAATCTCCATTGTAAATTCTGGGTCAAAGCATATGGGGTTGTATGTCAGAAATGCTAGAAGCATGCTTTACCCTGGGGTGGGATATGTTGGCCTTGACAGCACCAACATATTCATAAAGGTTCATTGGCTAAAGCATACCATGTAACCACATAACAAGGCTGCCCTATTGTTCATCTCCTCTAATATACATTCATATAATAATCTCTTGAACGTTAAGTTCTATTACTGGGAAAGAATGAAGAATCAGGAACAATGAGCTACGCTGTGATTGTAGTAACAAACTATTACAGTGCAATCTCAAAAAATTAAAATTGATAATATTAATATTATTGATATTATTTTGGCTTATAATCTTGGCATTCCAGCATTTGTTTTGTGAGTTTACCTTTCTATCATAATTGTTTCCAAGGTATTTTTAAACACCCCCCCCCTCTCCAACCATATATCTCTTTACCAGTCTCTCCAGTATGCTACAGTTTAAACCTAATACAAAGGAGAAATAGATTGTGCACTTGGTGATTTTTACCACTCTTAAAGGTTCTTTTTGCTTGTTTTTTTCTGAAAGGCAAGGAGAACCATGTAGGGGACATAACTATACAGCTCAGCACAACTGCACATTGGGATCTCCTGGAAGGCATTTTTAACATACTAATGCTAAATGTTAAAGGTCAAGTAGTTAACAAAATATTCAAATGATCTATGTGCGTGCTAATGGTTGAGAAGCATTGCTGTAGAGTTGAAAGGCTTGAGTTTTTTTGGGGAAAGGCCAGCCTCCCACAACTAATCACGGGTTCTATAGGCGCAATTTGATGGTTTATATGGTTTATATATATATATATATATATATATATATATATATATATATATATATATATATATATATATATATATATATATATATAATAAAGTCATAGAGAGCACGAGAGACAGAAGAGCAATTGAAATAATGGAGTCAAACACATTTCACGGTAGCATGCTCACCTCAGCCTCACTTGGTGGTCCACATGGAGAGAGAGACCAGCGGGCAGGAGAGAGGGGGAGGGGAAGGAGGACACGGGGAAAGGGAACAGGGGAGTGAGGACTGGGAGAGGGAGGGGGAGCTGAGAGGCCAAGGGGAATCTTTATTGCTAACCTAGCCTTATATATCTTTAGGAGTGCAAACCCCCTAATTCTAGGTAAAGACATATGTCACATGAAGGGGTTGCACTATAGATTATAAGCAATCACACAATAGGAAGAGGACGGATTGGGGGTATACATGTGACAAGTTGGGCGGATCCTAGATCCTTTGGATGTCACTGAGAAAGTTTGACTTATTCTCTGGCTCACTAAAGAAACTATTATCAGTAGGGTGTAAACCCCACCTACAGGGACCAAACCATGATCTGGAACCTTTTGGGAGAAATAGCCCATTGTCCTTAACAGCAGGGAGTGAGCCCTACCTGTGGTGGGCCCAGACACTAGGCTGGCAACTGACTGCCTTCAGGGAGGCTGTCTCTAAGCATCTGACCTCCCACCATAAGCTGGCAAATAGCCTCTAATGTTTGGCATGTCTTTGGGGGACACAAAGCTGGGGAAACTCTCTGTATAATCCCACAATTCCCCCTTTTGTTTTATGTATATATAATTCAAAAGAGCTACAATGGCTACACGGCTATTTTCTATACATGGAAAGCTGTGAAGGCAAATTTAATGACCAAAAATTCAGGCTTATAGCAAACATTTTGAATCCAGGCCTGTGGAATATAGCCCCCTATGCCCATCTGCTATTGGAAGAAGGTAGGAGAGAGATTGGATGCCGTGGTGGGAAGAAATAGAGCCAATAGGAATGTTTGCTTCTATAGGGAGATATTTGCTTCCTTTAAGGCAGCACAGCTTTAAGGGAAGATACTGTGGAAATGATAGATTACCACAGGAAAATGTACTTGGACTATATCTCCAACCACCAGAGTGGTGACCTTCCTACCATGAAACACTGGCCTTCCAGATTCCCTTTGTATCAGTCAGGGAATAAGTCCCAGTTTTATTTCCCTCAGTGTTAGAATCCCACAGAGTATTAAGATTTTTAAAAATTCCATATCTGTCAACATAACCTTAAACTGTTTAATTTTCAAACTGTTTTATTCAATTGGAAAATTAGAATAACCAAAGTGTATCTCATGCACTTTTTCAGTGAATATTATATGCAATAATGTATATAAAGTTGAGTGCTAGATACATAAAAAGTACTCAGTAAATGCTATTGTCTCATGCTATTCCCATTATCTCAATTTTCACATTGCTTGAGACCTTGAGCAAAAGTCTAAAAGTCTAAATGGATGATGAGTTCTCTGATATTCCTCTCAACTCGTTAACCTTGAGTGATTCTCTGGTGACTCTTAGAAATTATTCCATCATTACAGAAATAGGTTATTTCTTTAGATCCTAGAAGTACAACTAGAAGCAAAGGAAATATATGGCATCTCTTAACCTTGAGATATCTTTTGTGGTTCTTTTGTGCTGTTTTGTAATATGTGTTTACGTATTTGTAATATTTAAGTGTACGTGGACATGACAAACACAAAGCATCAGTTATTTATTATGCCATAAATCAAATTGACTGCCCCCTTAAGATGCTCAGTCTTCAAAAACCTAGAGAGTAACGTTTGAGTGCAAGACTTATGTTTTGCCTTCTGTTGCAGTTTTCTTCTCTTCTTAGCTATTTCTAAGAGGGTTGCTTGTCATTGAACATTTCCATCCTTGAAGGTGCCTATTGGCTGTTCTAGTTTCATACTCCGCTGTTGTTTTCATTTCAGCCTTTCCATCATCCATTATGTCAACGTGGGATAGACTGTAAACATTGCTTGTATCACATTTTCATAGACTGATATCATTTTTTCATTTATCTCTATGCCCAACATGTATGAATACTTGACTTCACATTAATACATTACTACAGGAAAGTAGTCTTCCTGATGACGAGGACCTCACCTGTCTCACCCCCATGCTCGTACCAAGGGTCAGGTGGAGTCAAGCCCACATCGAACCTCTTGCCTTCCAGGAATCCCTGACTCATGGAAACCCTACATTTTGTACAGAATTGCAATCATAGGTGCAGATGTCAAGGCTGAGACTTTTCTACTAAGATTTCCTGTGTGTCTGTTGGTGTGTTCAAACTACCACCTTTTTAATTAGTTGACTTACACATTCGTGCTACCCAGGGACTTCAAGATGATAGAGCATTTCTGCTGCTTCTTCCTTTTTTTATTCTCCAATCTTATCCAGAAGCCATGGTGAGTACTTGACATTTAATCATCCTTAAATGCTTAAACTAATACATTTAATTAAGTTTACAACTCTGAATAAGAAGTTGTGACACTTTGATTTTATGTCAACTTGTCACCAATGTGAAAGTGTAGGGGTGGAATCCAACCAATGACTCAGCTCACAGCCTGATGTGCCTCTTGGGGGTGTGGACTTTTTATAAGAGACACAGAGGAATCCTTTGCCCTGTCTTGCCCTTCACTTTCATCCTTGCTGGGACTCTGTGTCCACCTCAAGGGATGGCCCGGGTTGGCCACCTAATCCTGAGAGTGATTACTGCCCTGCCATGTTTCCAATGACTTTCGATCCATGTGACACTGCACCCAGTGACTGGAGTTCTCCCTACATTCCACTTCATTGATCTTCATCAGCAGCCTTCAGCGATGTGAGTCTGAAGAGCCATCCAATTATAATTGCATCCTTGGATTTAAGTTGGACTGCCTTCTTGATACATGATAGATAATTGAATCTAACACAGAAGTTATCTTAATTCTCATTTAAGCTATAAGAAAAATGTATCAATTCACTATAATTACCAGTTGCTTTAGAGTACATTATGATCATGTCAATGCCACATGTGTTAGACTAGAATTGTCCTATAGACTTTCAGTGGCTGATTTTTCAGAGACAAAATACCAGGCCTTGTGCTTCTGGGTTCACTCAAACCCCCAACCTTTTGGATGGCAGCCAAGCACATCAGCTGTCAACCCACTAAGGGCTTCACATTACTGCAATTATAATGTGAATTAAACAATCCAGGAGACCTGGTGGTCCAGTGATTGAGCACCACCTTGCTCACCAAAAGATTTGTGGTACTAAAGCACCAGCCGTTCTGCAGGAGAAGGAATGGGCAACCTGCTTCCATAGCAATTACAGCCTTGGAACCCCTGTGGAGGAATTCTGCTCTGTCCTGTGGGGTTGCTGTGAGTTCGAATCGATTCACTTACAATGAATTTTAGTAAAGGATCACAATATACCAGTGGGATGAAATAAGAAGCATTTTCTATCATTTGCATGCAGGTCAGCTTGGACATTGAATGGGGGTACCTCTGTTCCATGCGTGTCGATGATAGGGCTCAGGATGAGGGGAACGACTACCCAACGGGCGCCCTTCTCTTGGAAATGGCAGAATGCCATCAAGTAAGCAGAACCCTGCAAAAGCTCATAGCAAATGGCACCTTGTGCTTCTGTCTACGTTTCTGTGAGCAAATCACCTTTCTTGAGATCATGGGAGTTGGCCACAGCTACATAGTTAGTTAGCAAGTCTTCAAGTGAAGAGTTGGCCTCGTTGATGACACCAGTGTTTTCAGCATCTGACCATGCTATGACAAGAGTCAGAGTGAGGCAACGCTTGGTTACTTGGTAAATCCCATACACTCTTTTTTTTTGCAGTGAGTTTAGTGCAAAATGTAACTAAATTAAAATAAAATGCATTTATCACTGTGTTGAGTATGGTGATCTTACAGCTGCAAAGGATTTAATTAAAAGTTGATGATTTAATAGGCAGCTTCCTTCTATTGTTTACTCTAGAGAGTGAGAGTCAATTTAAAATTGGATTCCAAATTTCATTTTAGAACAATATTCTTGTAATCGGCAGACAGGAGGTGTCCCAAAGGAAACAGACGTGTCCCTAAATGGAGATGATTGAATCAGACAGCCAAGAACAACTAAAAAGCTAAGCTACAAATACTTTATTTAGTTAAGTTCTCTAAAGGACTAGGCATTCAGCTGTGCCTTTTAAATTGCATTTTAAAAAATCTATTTGTCCCATGCCAATTCCTCTTAAGTCATATATTACTTTGGTAATACAAGGTTTATATTTATATTATAAAATAACTTCATTTCTATTTAATGAAATCAACACTGCTTAATAAATACTGCAAAGCTAACAGTTCTCTGTAGTTGTGTGTGTGTGTGTGTGTGTGTGTGTGTGTGTGTGTGTCTGTGTGTATCAGTAGTTGGGAGTCAGATCAAAAGACTGTCTCATTATTTAGGCTTCCAAACTCAAAATACTGGAATATTGGGACTTTGAGTTGATATCAGAAATATTCTTGCTCTTAAGGTGTTGTTCTTTTACTTAGTATTACTAAGTTTTACTTAATTACTAAAGGGCTTCAAAAAGTTTGTGGAAAAATTCCATTACACTGTAATTCAACTTTTCCATAAACATTTTTATGCTTTCCTGTGTATTTTGCAGTTAATATATTCTCTATTCAGAGACCTTGTCTGCGTGGCAAACTGCTATTCCAGCTTCTTGGTCGGAGAAAAACTAGAAACAATTCTTGATTTCTTTTCTTGCCATGAAATTGGAACCACTTTGGGTTTATTGATTAGAACTGGTTTGAGATTATTGAGAGGAGTTTTAAAAATGCACTCCTCATATTATGAAAACAACAGGAAATGTACCACGTTAATATAATTATACTTACTTATAGATGAATGAGTACATGAACTCCTATATTTTTATGTACATTTGGAGAGTAGAGAGCACCGGCTCTCAATATTTTAAAATTGGGATTACATCTGTTTTTCTTGCAATTAAATTTAGGCAAATATTCAAAATGATCAGGGAAAATTTGCTGATTTTGTTCAAACTCAATGTGTAATTAATTGTGTTTTTGTTAGCGGGGTGCAGGAAATGTCTATTGAAGCTGGCCCGTTAGATTCCTATGGTAATGATGTGCTCATTTCTGAAGACTGCACAGCCACTCACGGTGATCATCATTGCTGGTGATACCAGAAAGCAAGTTTAAGTTTTCTATTAAACTCTCCAATTGACCTTGATCAGAGTTAGCATTTTAAATGTGACTTTGCATGTCTCAAATCATAGCTCTCGAAAGACCCCTGTGATGTTATGATTGCTGAACCTGATATAAATTGGCTTAGCTTTGTTCTCACACTTCAGTGGGTGCTCCAGATCGACGTGTCTACTACTAGAACATCAGAATCTCAAACACAAGTCTCAAGGTCTCACGTTTTGAGCACTGGCCATGTCAACCTTTTTTTTTTAGCTTTTATTTTGAATTAGCTGAAGTTTTACAGACAGATAATTAGTTTCATATTCAAAAGACCATTGCAACTATTTCAATATTCCATCACTCACTCTGCTTTGTCCCTGTGTTTCATGTTTCTATTTTTCTTTATTTCCTAGCCTTCTAAATGTTGATATTGGGTAAATGCTTCCTTTTGATCTTATATGGTTGAGATTTTGTTGTGTGTTTGTTTCTAACCATGTGGGTGGGCCCAATTCCAGACCTGAAGGGTGACTGAGGGCCATGAACTGGAAGATCTCTCTCCAACCAATGTGTCTGTTTTCCTTAGTGACCTTGACTTTGTTCCATATTTTTCCCCAATCTACCTTTCAATGGGATGTTTTTCAGAGCACTGAGTCACAGTAGCTGGGCATCATTTTGTTCTTCTGCTCTCAGGCTTGTGAATCATTACTTTGAGGCCAATGAGTTTATTCGACTCCTTATTTCTATATGCCTTGCAATTTTCACTACTCATTTTACATCCAAATAGAGAAACACCTTTCTAAACAGAAGAAGAAGAAGAAAATGTTCTACTCCTATAGAATTCATAGTGATCAAACCAAGCTGGGTTCAAAACATGCCCCTACATGTTACGAGGCATCATAGAAAAACATTTCTTATGGTGGCTTTTCTGCTGTGAAATTAATTGTGAATTCTGAAAGTTAGTAATTATTGCACAGTTGAGATACTGAGCTTTCTGCAAAGTGACTGTTGAGCACGTTCTAATTTAGTTCATTCAGTGAGCCAAGAGGATAGGAAATAATGCTTTCATTGTTCAGATGAAGGACCTGACTTAAAAAATGCAATAAGCTAGTAAACAGCAGATAGAATTAAAACATAAAACACATGGAAAATTTCAAGTAGAGATATTGGTCTATTATAAGTGTTGAAGAAAAAAGTACTAATGTAGCAAACTAACTTATACTTTTTTCCTACTTGTTAAAAGTATTTAACCTGATTATATTAATCTCATTCAGTACAGGTCTATATAAATTATTTAACCACTACAATTAGCTGACTATATTTATAGGTTTAACTATTGAAATTAAGATTTCAGAGTACTATCTATAAATTGCAAAACTGGGCACATTAAATATTAATTTATATTTATATTAATTTATTAAAAAGATGATCAGACATCTACATTATGATATGTAAAAAGCAACAATAGTAACAACAACTAACAGACATTTGGTTACAATATCTCCACAGGAGAGGGAGAGCGACCAGATTTCAACCGGGTGTGCCAAGATGTGAATGCAGCAAACCAGCAGGAAGCAGCGAACCCATAGAGAGGTTTGCGGGATCGGCCCCAATCCCAACTACATAGACACCACACCCACCCATCCAGAAGAATGCACTTCAGAGGACAGCACTGAGCTACAGCTCAGGGAGAAGGGTATGTGTGATCAGAGCACACTAGCGGAAACAAAGGGGGAAGCAAAGAGAGTGGAACACATCCTGCTCAAAGCAGAAACGGCAAAAAATTACTGCTCAAAGCAGAAACGGCATAGAGAGGACCACTGGGCTGGCCCCCTCACTGAGGAAAGTACTAGAGACACCGTGTGGGAATTGTGCCTAATCTTACCCCACCACACCTGGATGAAACACTAAGGATGTGCAACAGAGCAGCAAAGGCAGCAAAGCAATGAAGTCCCCTGGAAATACCAAAAATAGACTGGGGTCAAAGTGTGACATCCCATCAGAAAACATTCCTAAAGGTCACCAAACAGACCTAGAACTATGCATACACTGTTCTTTTTTTGTCATTGCTCTTTTGGATGGTTGTTGTTTTGTTCTTTGTTTTCTTTTGCTTTGTCTTGTTTTTGTGCTTAGTATTGTCTGCATGTCTGTCCAGATAAGATAGGTGGGATAGACAATCCAGAGGAGAAAACAATGGGATCCATGGTTCCAGAGGGACAAGGGAGAGGGGGAGATGTGGGAAAGAAAGTGGGGTGTCAACAAACCCAGGGACAAGGGAGCAATGAGTGACCTAAAACTGATGGCAAGAAGGGCGTAGGATGCCTGGTGGGGCTTGATTAAGGCCAATGTAGCCAAGAGGAATTACTGAAACCTGAATGGAGGTGGAACACGATGGTGGAAAAAGAGGGACGTAAAAAGGAAATAGAAGAAATCTAGGAGGCAAAGGGCATTTAAAGAGGTGTAAATACAGGCATGTACATAAATAAATATATATATATATATAATATATATATATATATATATGACAATAGGGAATTAGATCTGTGTGAATATACTTATATGTTAAATATTAAGGCAGAAGATGGACATTGATCCTCTATTAAGTACTCCCTCAACAAAAGAACACATTGCTCTAATAACCCAGGATTCTGTGATGCTCACCTTCCTGACAGAATTGCTGAAGACAAAAATGGGTGCATAAGCAAATGTGGTAAAAAAGCTGATCGTGCCCAGCTATCAAAAGATAAAGCATCTGGGGTCTTAAAGACTTTGCTTGAAGATCTAGGAGCCATTTAGCTGAGAAGCAACAAAGCCCACATGGAAGAACCACACCAGCCTGTGTGATCATGAGGTGTCAATCAGACCAGGTAGCAGGCATCAAGGACCCCGAACCAAAAAATCCTATCTATATGAATGAGGGGTGGGCAGACTAGAGACCCAAAGTCCATCTGTAGACAATTGAACATCCCCTCACAGAGGGGTTACAAGGAAGGGATTAGCCAGTCCGGGTGTAATATAGCACTGATGAACCATGGAACTTTCCTCTAGTTCCATAATGCTTCTACCCACCCCACCCCCAACCCCCGACCTATCATGACCCCAATTCTACCTTACTGATCCAGCTAGATCAGAGCATGTACAGTGATATAAATAAGAGATCACAACACAGGGAATCTAGGACAGAGATAACCCTCATGACTGATAACGAGAGTAGCAGCACCAGGAGGGCAGGGGGAATGTGCGGGGAGAAGGGGGGGAACTGATCACAACTATCAACTCTGTTCCAGGGGAATGAACAACAGAAAAGTGGGTGAAGGGAGGCAGTGGATGATGTAAAATATGAAAATAATAATTTATAAATTATCAAGGGTTCATGTGGGAAGGAGGGTGGGGAAGGAGCTGATACCAAGGACTCAAGTAGAAATAAAATATTTTGAACATGATGATGGCAACATATGTACAAAAGTGCTTGACACAATGGAAGGATGGATGGATTGTGATAAAAGCAGCAAGAGCCCCTAATAAAATGATTTATTTTAATGAGAAAAGTAAAAGAGCACTGATTGTTAACAGAGACATATGAGTTCCTAGAAAATGTGCAATATAATTCTTAAAGGGTATATGCAGTACAAACCCAAAAATTAACAATGCATTTTTGTAGTTATTGTTGGTAGGAGCCATTGAGTGGGGTGCAACCCATAGTAACCTTACGCAGTAAGTACAAAGAGCAAAGTAAGTGATAGCAATGGAGAGAGAAGGGCAGGATAGACGTGCTCAGGAAAATCTGGTCTGGGGAGTGAGATTAAAGTCTGAGCTGAAAGATAAGTGCCTCAAGAGTGAGGCTGGGCGGGGGTGGGGGGGGAAGGAGGGAGGGGACGAGCATGCTATGCAGAAAAGGACCAAGGGGAAACCACAAATGACTCACCAGAAATATGTACTAAAACGTTCAAAGAGCACTAATAACAATCCCCAAGTGAAAATTAACCCAATGTCTAACAATAGATTGGACAGCCTGTGGTCAGTTCACACAATGAAAAAATATACAATGAAGGCTGACCAAATATTACATATGTCTACATCACTATATATGTCTCACTTTTGATTTTGTAAATAACATTTTATTGGAAATCCGTGGGACCTGTCACGAAAGACTAAAGCTGTCCCTGATCCTTCAGCCAGTCATCCCAGCAAACTGGCAAAGGAGGTCGTGGGCATCCCCGCCTCCTTGAAAGGGGAGCTCCAGCCATCCCTACAATCCAGCAAGGTAGGCTCTCCCCAGCTGTTTCTGGAACTTGATAATGTAGGGCCAGCCACCTTTCAGCCTGAGAAGAAAATCCGCAGCTGTCCTGACTCCAAGCAAGGAAGGCCCCTCGCAACGTCACAAGGAAGGCCTCGTCATCACTGGCCCCTTGCAAGGTATGGTCCAGCCATCCCTGTAAAATATACTAAAGGGAACATTTTTTATAGAGACTGAAAGATAGCAGACAAACTTGAGAGCAACATACAAGTCAACAACACACAGAAATCAATACAATGAAAATAGTACTAAAAACAGACATGGAGGAAGAACACACACACGCACACACATGTACTGTGGTAGTTATATAATCATTTGCCGATTTGAGGATTAAGAGTGCAGGAGTGGAGTCCAGCCTGTCAATCCTGAGATAGTCAATGAGACCTCTGTGTAGGCATGGTCCTCTCTTGAGAATTGCAAGTGACAAGGCACATGGAACTACACTAGTTCCCTGAGTTGGAGAAGTTACATAGACCTACCCTGATGCAACCAGACCTCTGAAGTCAGAGAAGCCATGTAGAGACCCCTACCAGCACTAAGGTGCTTACAGCACCACTGGATCCACAAACTTTCTATCCACTGGCCTGTGATTATCCTGAATTTGGCATCATTGCATGTGTTTTGTGAGTCTCAGGAGGACTTGTGGGTTGGTGTTGGACATATGAGCTATTAGCAGACATGTGGGTTTGGTGGACTGGGTTGGGGTGCTTTCTCAATATTCAATTGTACTTACATATAAACCTCTTTCTTATACACATATGAGTGTCTATGGATTTGTTTCTCTAGTCTACCCATACTAACACACATACAAACAGCAATTAAAAATATGCAGAAAATTTACAGCAAAAAAACCTACACGTATCAATAAAAACACCGACTTTCATCGGATTAAATGAACAATCAAGATACAGAAAGTTGCAGATTGGATTAGAAAACAAGACCCATCAATCTTCTGCCTACAAAAGACACATCTTAAAACACAAAGACAATAAAGACTAAATGTTAAAGGATAGAAAATAGTATATATCAAGCTAATCATCCCCAATTCCCCAAAAAACAGGAGGGGAAACATTAATGTCCAATAAAATAGACTCCACAGAAAAAACACCATGAGAAACAAAAATGACACTAAATAATAATTAATAATAAAACAAGGAGACAGAGACATAACTATATGTGTTTGACGATTGATTTTGAGGAGATATATATATCTCCTCAAAATCAATCGTCAAACTCTCAGAGTGGAAGAGAGAAATGAACAACTTAGAAATAATGGTAGTAGAATTCAACACACTGATGCTAAGGAAAGACAGATCATCAGGAAAGCAACTCACTAAAGAAATGGAACTAAAGGCTACAATCAACCAACCTGACAGATGGATACACATGCAACAAATCCAACACTTTTTCTATTGTCTTAGCTCTTCCATCTTTAAGAGCAAGTTTCAGAGTCTCTTTTTACATGCACTTGGATCTCTTCTTTCTTCCCTGTTTTTTATGACCCATTACTTTCTTCATGTATGGTGTTCTTGATGTCATCAGATCTTCTGTCATTAGCCTTCAATGCATCAAATCTGTTCTTAAGATGTTCTCAAAATGCAGGTGGATTATACTCAAGACATGGTTAAGGTGTTGAAAAGCAACATGTTACTTTGAGGACTAAGGTGCACCTGACTCAAGCTATGTTATTTTTAACCACATTGTATGCAGATGAAAGTCAGACGTTGAATAGGAAGACCGAAGAATTGATGCATCTGAATTAAATTTAATTAAAACAACTGGGAAAAGAAACCCCATACTATCTAGCAACTCTTGTGTTGGATATATATTCTAGAGAAGAAGAGCCTTACCATAAATAGATATATACATTTTCATGTTCATGGCAGCACTGTTCATAGTAGCAAAATATCAAAAATAGCTAAAAGTCCATGAGTTGAAGAATACCAAAAGAAACGTTGATACATTCACACAATAATATACTATGTATAATTAAATATTTAAGAAACTATGAAGTGTATCACAATATTGATGGACTTGGAGAATATTATGCAGAATGAAATTAGTCAATCACAAGAGGAAAAATATTGTATGAGACCATTATTAGAAGAACAAACACCAAGACAAAGACCAGTCATAAAGATTTATAATTATATAATATAACAATTATATAATTATTTAACTAGGTCTCCAGAACAATGTGGTGGTCTGTCTAATGCTTATGGTCCATTTGTACATCTGAAAAACCATCACCATCAGTTGTTGGGGTTTTGCTTAGGGGTAAGAGGACAGAACCAAAAAGTTCCTGCCATATAGCATTTGCCTATGGTCATCCCAAATTAATAGACACCTCTATAATGGTGGTCAGTGAATTCCAATAGGGATTAATGAGTAAAGGAGGGGGTGATATATATGTCTCTGAGAAAATTGTTTCACTTCTGTTGGTGGGTAAATAAATGAGAGGCATTCTGCCCTTGTGGAAAATGCTTAATATTACTTTTATGGATTCTCAATGGGAAATCTGCTATTACCTTGCTAATCATGATTTTTTTTGTTTTTAATGAATTTCTTTTCAGCCCTCAGTAACCCTGGCTGTGTGTTGTAGGGTAGCTGAGTTTTAGAATTTTGTCTTTCTGTATTGCAGTTTTCCTCATAGACAACATCAGAATTACTTGACTTGGAAACCCCACTAACAAAACAAAGTTTTCCTTAAAGACACCTGCTGCATATTAAAGGAATTAAAACATTCATTTGAACTCAAGGCTTAAAGACACTCAGCCTTGAGACTAAATAAAGAAGAGCACTGATATTTCAAGGCCTTGGCTTTGGAAAGGTGTGGGCTTGGGCTCAAATCTCGTGACTTTGAGGTTTCCCAATACTTGATGACTTAAGACTATAATTTACTTGATTTATAAATCATTTCTTTGATCTTTTTAACATGCCTTAGTAGTCTTGCAGACATAGAAATGTCTTTTTTGGGGGGGGTCTATTTTTTTAATCTTTTTATTAGGGGTTCATACAACTCTTATCACAATCCATACATACATCAATTGTGTAAAGCACATTTGTACATTCATTTCCCTAATCATTCTCAAAATATTCGCTCTCCACTTAAGACCCTGGCATCAGCTCCTCATTTTTCCCCTCCCTCCCCACAACTCCCTCCCTCATAAACCCTTGGTAATTTATAAATTATTATTTTGTTATATCTTTCCCTGTCTGACCTCTCCCTTCACCCATTTTTCTGTTGTCTGTCCCCCAGAGAGGTGGTCACATGTAGATCCTTGTAATTGGTTCCCCCTTTCCAACCCACCCTCCCTCCACGCTCCCCAAATCGCCACTCACACCACTGGTCCTGAAAGGATCATCCGCTCTGAACTCCCTATGTTTTCAGTTACCATCTGTACCAGTGTACATCATCTGGTCCAGCAAGGCAGAATTAGGATCATGGTAGTGTGGTGGTGGTGGTGGTGGTGGAAGCATTTAGGAACTAGAGGAAAGTTGTATTTTTTCATCATTGCTACATCACACCCTGACCTGCTTGTCTCCTCTCCAAGACCATTCTGCAAGGGGATCTCCAGTGGCCTACAAGTGGGCTTTGGGTCTCCACTCTGCACTCCCCTCCCTCCTCATTCACTATAATAAGATTTTTTGTTTTCGTGATGCCTGATGCCTGATCCTCTCCACACCTCATGATTGCACAGGCTGGTGTGCTTCTTCCATGTGGGCTTTGTTGCTTCTGAGCTAGATGGCAGCTTGATTACCTTCAAGCATTTAAGACCCCAGACGCTATGTCTTTTGATAGCCTGGCACCATCAACTTTCTTCACTACATTTGCTTATTCACCCGCTTTGTCTTCAGCAGTTGTGTCAGGAAGGTGAGCATCATAGAATGCCAATTTAATAGAAGAAAATATTCTTGCATTGAGGAAGTATTTGAATGGAGACCCAAAGTCCTTTGGCTACCTTAATACTAAACCTATAAATATATGCACATAGATCTATTTCCCTATCCTCATATATAAATATATTTGCATAAGTACATGTATTCCTATAGACCTCTCTAAATGCCCTTTGCCTCCCAGCTCTTTAAACTATTTCCTTTGACTTTCCTCCTGTCCCACTATCATGCTCAATCCCCACCTGGGTTTTACCCTTATCCATTCCCACATCCTTACTCAGGTTCAAGCTGTGTAGCATCTATAAAAATAAAAATAATCTAAATTTCCAACTAGAGCCAAATAAGTGGGCATACAATATTTTTAGGAAACTTAAATTGCTTTTCTTATTTGAACAAGTTTTATTTGGGCTGCATGTAAATTGAATGGCTAGTAAAGAGTATAGATTAAATGGTTCTGCGGGTTTATTTGCTGGCAAACTTGACTTTGTGATTGTTGTTTTAATGTTGCATACCTCAAAGGAAGTAGGAGAAACAATTACTTCCCAAATCAATTGTGCCCCCAATTGCAACAGTGTTAATTTGAGGCATCTTCTTTCTGCTGCTGAGAAAATAACAGATATTGTACATTAAAAATAAAGGCAGAGTGTTCGGAAAGGCAAATCAATGGGAAACTATAAGATTTAAGTGTGTAATATACTCAGTTTCACCTTTTAGGTATGTTATAAACATTTTAATGACATTTTTGGTGTTTTGTATTTTCAAAAACTCAGGCAGTAATCACAAAATGGCTCGTTCAATCATCATGTCTAATACGGGCACTAATGCAATTATGAGAACAAGAACGCTGACTTCAAATGTTGAAGAACAACAATAATAACTTGACTACAGTGTTTACTACTTGGAAATTGTCAGCTTAAAGAAACATTTTGGAATTGAAAAAAGTTTTGAAACAATTTAGAAATTTTATATGATGACAACAGAGCAAAATTTCATTTTCCTATCATCCAAACAAATAAGAAAATACGTTTGGGATCATCTGCCTGTTGTGAGACTAAAGGCTACTAATGATCCTACCTCCTGTGTCCAAAGAAAAAAAGAGGGAGGCAAAGAAGAAAATGCCACAGAAAATAGAAAGAAAGGGAGAAGGGAGGACAGAGTGGTGGCCACTGTTGATATAATAAAATATTTAGTTCATTGCAACATTAAAGTCCTTTATAAACTTATAAATATATACAGTGCATACAATGATCATTTTGCTCATTTTTTTGCTGGTCCTCCTAAGTAGTCAAGTGTCTTTGGACAAAGGAAGGTTAACATATCTTTCTTTAGATTTTAAGTTTAGGTGCATTCCATTATGCACATATATATATATATATATATATAATTATCTCTTTGTGTTGCGCTCACTATAGCTAGGAACTGTGTGCTATGCTGAATTAATTAATCATCTTACCACCATGTAAATATACACTAAGGGTATGTGTGCATGAGTACCGAGAGTCCCACGAACATATTGTTACTTCTGTGTGAGTAGTGATTACTCTGCATATTTGGGTGTGATAGAGATAACGGATAAATGGCCTGTGTGCAGGAATTCTGAGTATGACTATCTGTTGACAGAGAATGGTCTCCCAGATGATCGGAAGCATCTTATAACATCAGCTAGCGCCTACTTTCCTGATTGTAATTGCAAGCACACTTAGGTGGAGTAGATTAGATGTAACTGAACCCTGATACATTATCCAGTAGTAATGAAAAATGGGTTAGTGAAGACTTTCATTTTTTCCTGGTGTAACCAATCTACTCTTAAGAACATTCCGCTATCGTAGCAAGTACACACAAGTATGGGCTAGAACCCAAGGCGGCTCAGATGTGTATACATTGATTGATCAATTAAAACATTGATCTTTTGTAACAAACCTTATTTGTCTATATTTTTTCTTGGACCGCCAAAGAATTCTACATAGTAGTTTTCTACAATATGGTGATTCCTAGTTTGCACCCTATAATGGGACATGTCAAAATAAAATGGCCAATTCTGATACACTTGTATACACACATTTTTAAAGGTCAACATCTTCTCTTGTTTGAGTAATATATTTTATTCAAATATTTAGGCCAAATATTGGGTCAAACAAATGAGAGAATTCAGGTTTTGGATGGTTTAGAAGATGAGATCATTTAAATGGGGAATCAAACTTGCTGAAAGGCAGCACATCATGGCCTTAGTTTGGCTGGAACTACCACCTGACTGGTCAGTTTGTCGCACTGCGTGTTGTTAGTTGGCTTGCGTTACTATGATGTTGGAGGCTCGGCTACAAGTATTTCAAATGAGAGCAGGGACACTCACTCATGGTGAAACAAGTTAAAGCTGTAGGAGAATAAGCAGGCATTTCTTTTAAAACATTAGAGTAAGGGGATTATTGGATGAATAAAATAACCCAGGATTGGACTGTAAGGATTCACCAAAGGACTGCCGTGAAAGGAAATTTACATAGAAGTTCACGCTTGGATGCTTTCCATTTGGCTTCCACCAGCCTGATTCTGGGGTCTTTTTCCTGCATCCCAGTTTGGCTGCCCTAGCAGGGATGTGGGTTAGGAAGAGTTTCATGGTGTCTTGTTCTACCCAGTTTTCTATCCTGATCATTTTTCACAATGAAACAAGTGGAAGTTTTTCCATCTTCACATTCTGGTTGCTTCCCTTACATGGCTTATTTATTTGTTCTGCTTGGAACTTATAAAATATTCCCTATTCTTTGCCAGCTCCACAATCAAAATGTACCAATTCTCCTTCTGTGATGTATGGGGAGGTTATTGTTACTTATTTTTTTAATGTGGTCATTTCATGTTTCTACAGGAAGTCAAGTATTATCACACAGAATTGTGGTCCCATATAGAAGAAATGGAGGGATGTAAGGAAGACTGGTGATCACCATTAATATCTAATAAAGTGCTTAGTTTTTTGCAACATTGTGTACAGTGTATATAATGATCATTTTGTAATTCTTTTGCTGGTCCTCCAGAATACTGTAGTACCTGGAATAGTGCTCAGGTCATTGCAATAGTTAATAAAAGCTCACAGATAATATTTTATTGAGAGAATCAGGAATAGAAAAGCAAGAGCAAAAATGCCCCCAGGAGTCAACTTTGAGAAATCCTTTGGGATAGCTAGGCCTATAGGAAAACCTATGGCAAACTTCGAAATATTTTGCTAAATGGGATTGTGAATTATTTACATAAGCATCGTATAATGACTTATTGACTTTGAGACTATAAAGCACCCTATTAATGTTTTAAGCATTTCCCTTTATTTTATCATGAGTAAATTATTTAAGCTATGTTAAAATGGTTTTTGTTTTGACTAATGAGTACAGAATGTGTATATCATATCTTATTTTAATTGGCTGTTTACCTTATCCTGTTTCATTATTTCAGGCATAATTAACTATGCATATACTCCCTGATGGGTCTGCACGCCATTTTTAAATACAATCTAGTCATTAAAACACATAACTGTACAAATAATTGTTACTTGGAAAATATCACACTTTATTTCACTAAGAAGGTATATTTTCACCTAGCAGTAATGCAGAAGTCTTAATGTATCTCTCTCCTTCAGGCAATTCACATGACCTATATAAAGAAAAGTTTCCCGTGCAGTTCTTTTCTTTTTCCTATATTACAGTTTCAATAAACAGCTTCTTTCAGAATCCACAATAATGCAACGGCAGGTGCCTCATGATAAGGAAACACACCTCCCCTGTCCTCCCAGTCAGCCTTCCTTACGGACAGGAATGATCCTCACGTAGTGACCCTCCTATCATCCTCACCAGTTACTCGAATCCATTCTGTTAACTAAGAAGCATTCAATGACAAAGTGGACTTTGACGGATCCAGAGTGTAAACTATTTTTCAGAGTTGTTTTAGCGGTATGTAAATTGAAAAGCCACTTGATATGTGTGAAGAACTTCATATTTGTGAAGCAAATTAAGGTTCTATTTCGTTCAGCTATTCCCCAAAAGTTCACTGAGAATTGGGGGAAATAAAAGAAGCTCTATTTTCTGTAAGATTCAGATTAAAACTTAAGTTTTCCACAACTGCTGTATTTCTCTTAGGAAGAATATACCTAAAAAAGAAATTAATTTCATTATTATCGACATAAAAACATGCTTCAATTTTCCACAGAAGTACCATACTATTTAACAATCAAAGATTTTTTATAAGGTATGTCCAGAAAACTTTCTCCAAATCAAAGACAAATTTAAATGATGAAAACAATTTATATGGGAACTAAGTAATTTTTTTCTTAAATGAAAATACTTCTCTCATACAACAAAATGCTTAAAGTCCCTGTGACTATTGTAGCAGGATCTCAAATGCCCAAAACTGTTAACACAAAAATTAAGAGCCAACTAATTGACTGACACCAAGTCTATTCCAAATGAGGGGGACCCTGTGGTGAAGGGCAGGATGTCCCATGGGGTCTCGGAGGCGGTAAATCTTCACAGGAGCAGACAGCCTTCTTTTTTCTCCTAGAGTGGCTGCTTATTCCAACTTCTGATAGGGTTAGCAGCCCAGTGTATAACTCACTAGGCCACTAGGACTTTTCTTAAAGATCATTTTATTGATTGGCGGCTCTCCCACCTCTTATAGCAATTCATACATCAATTGCATCAAGCATATTTGAATATATGTTGCCATCATCATTTTCGAAACATGTATTTTCTATTTGAGCCCTTGGTCTCAGTTCCACTTTTGTTGCTCTTTCTCCCCCTTCCCTCAGGACCCCTTGATAAATTATAAATTTTTATTGTTTTCATATCTTACACCAACTGCTGTCCTCTGCACCCCACATTTTGGTTGTTTGTCTCGCCCCAGAGTATTGTGCCTCAATCATTGCATTTTGTTCCCCCTTCCTCCTTTCTTCCCCCAACTTTCTCCCTCCCCTTTTGGTAATCACTACTCCCATGTCTGTTCCTGTGGGGTTTAACTGACCAGGATTCGGTATGTCATGAGCTCTTATCTGTACCAGTGTGCATGCTCCAGTCTAGCCTGAACAAAAAGGCAGGACTGGGGTCATGATAGTCGGGGGTGAGGAAGCCTCAAATAACCAGAGGAATATTGTGTTTCATCGGTGATATACTGCATCCTGGTTGACTCATCCTTTCCTGTTACCCTTCTGTGAGGGGATGTCCTATTGTATGCAGTTAGGTTTTGGGTCTCTGCTCCAAACTCCCTAGTTCTCACAATATGTTAATGTTTTTCTTTGTTTTGGTTTTCTGGTGCCTGTTACATTATCCAGCTAACATCTCATGATCACACAGGCTGGTGTACTTCTTTGATGTAGGCTTGTTGCTTCTCTGCTAGATGGCCGCTTGTTTACTTTCAAGCCTTTAAGACGCCAGACGCTCTATCTTTTGCTAACCAGGCACCATCATCTTTCTTCATCACATTTGCTTTTGCACCCATTTTTCTTCAGTAATCATGTTAAGAGGGTGAGCATCACAGAACGCCAGGTTATTAGAACAAAATTTTCTTGTGTTGAGGGAAGACTTGGGCAGAGGCCCAAAGTCTGACCACTTCCTCAATGTATTATCATATAAATATATGTATGTAGTCTAACACCTCTATTTTTATGAATTAATATATTTCCATATGTACACTCCTGTTTAGACCTCTATCCATAGCCTTGCTTCCTAGATTTTTCTGTTTCCTTTATGTTGCTCCTGCCCCACCATCACACTCACCCTTCTTCTGCCTTAGTAATTCCTCTTAGCTAGACTGCTGCTGCTCCAACATCACCAGCATCTCTACGTCCTCCTCATGGTTGATTTTAATTCCTTAGTTGTTCCGGTGTCTATGGGGTTGTCTGCTCACTGTTCTCTTCCCTTGCCTCCTCCTCCCCACAAGTCCCTCCAGAACTGTCGGTCCCATTGCTTTCTCCTCTGGCTTCCTTCCCATGCCTATCTTATATAGGTAGGCAGAACAACAGTAATGGAGACAACACAAAAAGAAAGCAAAAGATGAATCATAGAGAGTTGAAAAACTAGTAGAAAATCAAAAAAACACACATAATTCCAGGTCTGTCCATTGACCTTTCTGACTATCTCCCTACCAGTCCTGGGAAGTTCTGGGAACTTCCCCTCCTAGCCTGAAGTCTATTTGGAGGACTCCTGAGGGGCTTTGTGGCTTTGCTCCTGTTGCTGACCTGTTATGTTCCTTTCTTAGTTTGCCCCATTGTGAGTGTGTGTGTGTGTGTGTGTGTGTGTGTGTGTGTGTGTGTGTGTGTGTGTATGTGGTGGTTTGGTAGTGGTGAGGTGGGGGGTCAGACTGGACTCACTCCCCGCTGTAGGTCCCCAGTATTGTCCTCGGTCACGGTATGTTCCAGAGAGGAGATATCATGCCTTGAGCTGTTGTTGGTACTACAGTCAGTCCTCTCTGTGCCTTAGCAGCTCCGTGAAGGAACCACATCCTCAGGCTTGGTGAGCCAGTATGGGGTCTCGTCCCTAGCTCTCTTTTTCCTTCTTAGTTTGCTTTCTTGTGGGCATGGCCACCTTTGGGGGCTAGTGTTGTCCTCTGTAGCACATACTTGTAGGGAAGGGGGGCGTTGGCTCTGATTGAGGCCGGCCCTGTAGACCCCTCTGTTCATGAGTTGTTCCGTCATGTGGTCAGGTTGCCCTCCAGGTTTAGTGTATAATGGTGGGATATGGACTCACATTCCCATTTCTGTGGAGACATAACAACATGTTCCCCTGGTGTGCTTCTCCCCTGGTGCCATCATCTCCTTTTTAAAAATGCCCCACCCATTTGTGTTGGAATGGCACATACATCATTAGGTTTGGTCTGTCCCTGAATCAATTGTCCGTACCCCAATCCATAAAGTGTGAGACAAGTGAATTTTCTTCTATATCTATTGTGTTGATTATACTTACCTCAGTGGACTCATGTTGTCCTTGTCTTTTGTGATTGGCTAACTTCGCTTAACATCATTTCCTCCAACTCTTCCCACGAGATGGTGTGCTTCGTGCAGTCAATGCTTTCTAGTGATGCTCTTTGAGTGATACACACATTCCATTATGTGCATGTACCAGAGTTTTCTAATCCACGCATCTATCAGTGTAAATTTAGAATGTTTCCAATTCTTTGCAACTGTGAATTGTGACAAAATAAACAGTGGAGCACAGGCAACTGATTATCATCTATTTCTTACCTCTGCTGGATACACATGCCTAATAGAGGGGTTGCTGGGCGGTAAGGTAACTAAGTGTCTATTGGCTTTAAACTTTGCCAGATCACTTTCCACAGAGGCTGTATGTATCTGGAGTACCACCAGCAGTGGAGGACAGTTCCTGTCTCGCCACATCCCCTCCAATAGTTGTCGCTCTCTGATGTTCTGATTTGGGCTATTCTCAGTGTTAGGTGGTATCGCATGGTGGTTTTAATTTGCATTTCTCCGATGGCTAATGGTCAAACATTTTCTCATATGTTTATTAGCCAGTCTTATCTCCTTCCTTGTGAAACTTCCCTTCAGGTCTTTTGCCCACTTCCTTCAGGGCTTAACTGTTTCTTCTTGTTACAGGCTGGAGGAGTAGTGTAGAATTTAGTAGTAAGCCCTTTGTCTATTGTGTCATTGCTAAAAACCCCTCCCAGTCTGTGGGTGCTCTTGGTATGCTCTTGAAGAAGTCTTTCTATGCACCCACGTGTTTTATCCTTAGTATATCCCCCTTGTCTAGTTTAGCTTCATCTGTGTGTGTACTGTTCCCCATTATAGTTAGCCTATGTTGTCCCTGTGCCAAGATCCATGGATTGGTCCTGATTCCTTTAGGGATGGTGTTGATAGTTGGGGTTTTCCTTCTGGGTCTGTGGTCCACCTTGAGTTTGCTCTTGTCCGTGGGGCGAGCCAAGGGTCCTGTTTCTTCTTTCTGCAGGTGCACGTCCACTGTTCCTTGCAGCACTTGTCATAGAGGCCATCCACCTCCTGCTGGATGCATTCGGGGACCTTCTCAAAGATCAGTTGGCTATATGCTGATGGTTTTCTGTCTGGGTTTTCTGTTCTTTTCCACTGGTCTGAGTGTCTGTCACTATGCCATTCCAACACTCCTTTGACCACTGTTAAGTACAGTCGGTGTTAAAATCAGGTAAAGTGAGTCCTCCAACTTTGGCCTTTTTCTTGAGGAGTTCTCTGCTAATTCTGGGCTTCTTCCCTCTCCATATGAAATTGGTGGTGGGTTTTTCTAGTTCTTTGATGAAGGTTGTTGGGATCTGAATTAGGATAGCATTAAACTTATATAGTGCCTTGGGAAAGATTGAAATCTTTACTATATTGGATCATCCGATCCACAAGAATGGGATATCCTTCCACTTGTGGAGGTCGCTTTTGGTTTCCTGGAAGAGAGTCCTGTATTTTTCTTTGTATTATACTTTTGGGTTTTTGATTAGCTACATCCCTAGATATTCCAATTTGTTCTTGGCTATTGTGAAGGGTATTCCCTTCTTGATCTCTCTTCCTTGGAATTATCCTAAGTATTTAGCGAACCAAGAGACTTCTGTTTGTTGAGCTTGTATCTGGCCACTCTTCCATATTCCTCTATATCTGCCAGTACTCCAGTTGTGGAGCTTTGATGTTTTCCAACGTATAGAATCATGTCATCTGTAAATAGTGATACTTTGACTTTCTCCTCTCCCAGACAGATACCTTTAATGTCATTCAACTGCCTTATGGTGCCTTATGGTGCTACCTAGGACCTCCAGCTGGAATAGATGTGGGGACAAAGGAGCATCCTTTTCTAGTAGGATTGTTTTTGTCTTTTCTCCACTATGACTAGGATGTTGGCTATTGGCTTTTTATAAATAGCTTGTATTAACATGAGGAGTTTTCCTTCCATTCCTATCTTCTTGAGAGTCTTAATTAGGAAAGGGAATTGGATGTTGTCAAATGATTTTTCTGCATCTATCAACATTATCATGTGATTCTTATCTTTTTCTTATATCTTATTATTTTTCAATGTGTCTAATAATGTTGATGGACTTTCAGATGTTGAACCATCCCTGCATCCTTGGAATGAATTCCACTGATCATGATGGATGATATGTTTTATATAACTTTGTATTTTGTTGGCCAATATTTTGTTAAGAATTTTTGCATCTCTGTTCATTAGAGATATCAGTTTGCAGTTCTCTATCCTTGTGGGATCTGTTCCCTGTTTGGGTATCAATGTTATATTGGCTTCATAAAATGAGTTTAGGGGTTTGCCATCTTTTTCTATGCTCTGGAATAATTTGTGGAGGAACAGTGGCATTTCTTCCCGGAATGCTTGGTAGAAATCTCCTGCGTAGTCACCTGGTCTGACGACTTAACTTCCAAGTTGCATCATTATATAAGGTATTAATAATTTATTTTACGAGGATCAACACAAGGCGGGTCCCTATGAAGTAGAGATTTAAAATGTCCCAAATGTTCAACTTTTTCAAACTACTAAACCACACTATCATCATCTCTGTAATCAACTCCTCCTTCTCCTCACATTGTTCTCCCTCACATCCTCCAAAGACCAAACTCACTGTCCCAGTGGTGCTCCAAGGCTGTGTACCATCTCTCTCCTATGGAGCAGCTGCTTGTTTCGAACTGCTGGAAACCCATGTGTAACCCACTAAACCATCAGGGCTCCTCCGCTAGACGACTTCACAGCTTTCGAGTTCTGTAAACCACTATGACATCTCAAAGACCTCACAAGGAAGAAAACTGTTCATCTAATTGTTGATATTGACAAGTCACAAATACATAGGTCAGACAGTTTAGAGGGTTCTCCTTATTCAAGTGGATGCAAAGACAGAAAAACTCATTCCGGTAGGTCAGACAAGAGGTTGCTGGCTCATAAGGCTCTCAAAGTCAATGAATCAGCTCAGATGATTAGCTGCTGTCTCAATTCCCAATAACTGGAGGTCAGAAAGCAATGAGCCAGATGCTGGATTCAGAGAAAGAAAGCGAATTTTTCCATATACTGGATGCAGGCCACAATCCCAATATAACTACGGGTGGTGTCTTGTGTCATCATACCCTAGTAAGGCAGCAATTCAAGATATACTCCATCCCAATCATGCCTAATTAAATAACGGACAGTTTACTCTAAAACCATAGTCATGAAGACTAGAATTTGCAATGAATCACAAAAGGAAAGTGGTAGTTATATAATGTTGTGTAAACTTGAAGATATGAAAGTGTAGGAGTGGCATGTAGCCTGCCATGCATGTCACAGTCTGATGATACCTCTTGTGGGCATGACCTTCTCATAAGAACGGTCCTGGGAGCCTCCCCTCTTCCTATGCTTCAACTTCCTGCTGGCGCGCCCCTCAGAGCCCTGGAGACCCACAGGACTTTGCACCCACTGACCTAAAATCGTGCTGCACTTTGCATCATCGCTGTGGCTGTGTGAGTCTGAAGAGGGATTTATGGACTACTATCCGACTTATGGACTAGGACCTTACACATATGTGTGTGGCTCTGGATTTGTTTCTCCAGTCAAGCAGGCCTAACACCGAAGGGCTATGACTAAAAGGGCTCTGCTAAGTAATGCATTGCACTGCACGTAACTGTCAGATACTTCGTTACATAGCTGCTAACCCACTGAGCCTCGTGGTCCAGTCAAGCTAACACAGAATCTTAGTTAGCACAGTTGGTGTTACTCTTAGTCTGCACCTCGGAGTTCATTACTTTCAGTTGTATGCTGATAACATACAAACTAGTTAGCAGAATTTTGTTCAATACTATCTGTCATAAATGTCATACCTCTTACTGTTTTCTCCCCAACTCTCATGAATGCTCAGATAGTCGACCTATCTCAGTTCATATCAAATCTGTTTCACTGAGGGGTGCCTGTGGTGTAGTGCTTATGAGGCGGGTTGCTACCGACAAGCTGAGTAAGCACGGGACTCTGCCAGAGAAAGCTGAGTCTCTCTACTCCTCTAAAGAGTTATTGTCCGGGAACCTCACAGGAGCACTTCTGCCCTGCCGTCTCCACTTGCTAGGACTCAGATTCACTCTATGGCGGTGAGGTTTATTTTGGTATAAGTAGTTGGTAAATGAAGAGTAGCTGTACTTGGGGCCTGAACAAGACATGCTCTCTACAAGAAATCATAAAGTAGATGCTGGCATTTGTGGTGCATTGCCTTTTAATAACGGAACTTTATTAAGCACATAGTATGTGCTTTCCCATATTATGATTCATGTAACGTTGTTGCCGAAGTACAATGCCAGGCACATCCAGAGAAGTTGCTAGAGCAGGAAACTACAGAGCAGGGTTTATATGGTGTTATGTATAGTTTATATATAGTGTTACTCCACCTAAGAAAAGCAACGTCCTTTCTAACTACTTCACCTCCATCTGTCCATGTCCAGTTCATGGTACTGATACCCTCGATTGCTTTCATTCAGGGAGAACTCTTTGAATTGATGCTGGTGATATTTAATGCTATTTTAATTTTCAATCAATTAAAATAGAAAATTCTCTTTTATCCTACAATGGCATCATCATCCAAACATTTGTTAATTGTGATGCTAATGAAAGTAACAACAAAACTTTCTATCTACTGTTTCCTGTTTATTTTATTCAACTGAATAAATGCTATTTTCCGTATCTATATTGACATAGATACAGAAATAGAAAATGAAGTATCTTTCTTATCTTCAGATGTTTTATGTGATTGTTTTAATTGTGGAAGGAATGGCTGTCAACATAAAGCAATTGCATTTCCTACATTAATAATTATCACTTACATTTTAATATTGTATTTATAAGTCGAGTGCATTACATTTAATTATTTTAATATTCTGTGCTAACATCTATGTTATATTAAAGTAAATATCTGTCAATCTCTCTGTACACATACACACACAATGCAACTGCAAATTTCACAGAAATTATATAGCAAAATTTGAGAGGCAGAATTCAGTGGGAACACCCTATTTTTCTGGTTCTTGCATCGGAAAGTAATTGAGCTTCCTTTTCTGAGAGGATACTGTGTTCAGTAGAGTTGATCTTTTCCAAGTTTTGTTGTATTATTTTATTGGTTCCTGTTAATATGTATTGGGTTTCCTTTTTTTGCATTTAGAAATGCAATTTTTTTTCTTCTTTTTTTACATTTTATTAGGGGCTCATACAACTGTTATCACAATCTGTACATATACATACATCAATTGTATAAAGTACATCCATACATTCCCCGCCCCAATCATTCTCAAAGCATTTGCTCTCCACTTAAGCCCTTTGCATCAGGTCCTCTTTTTTCCCCCTCCTTCCCCTTTCCCCTCTCCCTCATGTGCCCTTGATAATTTATACATTGTTATTTTGTCATATCTTGCCCTATCCGGAGCCTCCCTTCCCCCCCTTCTCTGCCGTCTATCTCCCAGGGAGGAGGTAACATGTGGATCCTTGTTATCAGTTCCCCCTTTCCAACCCACTCACCCTCCACTCTCCCAGCATCGTCCCTCACACCCTTGGTCCTGAAGGTATCATCCACCCTGGATTCCCTGTACCTCCAGCCCTCATATGTACCAGTGTACAGCCTCTGCCCTATCCAGTCCTGCAAGGTAGAATTCAGATCATGGTAATTGTGGGAGGAAGCATCCAGGATCTGGGGGAAAGCTGTGTTCTTCATCCGTACTACACCACACCCTGAGTGACCCATCTCCTCTCCTAAACCCCTCTCTGAGGAGATCTCCAATGGCCGACACATGGGCCTTGGGTCTCCATTTTATGTTGATTATTATACTTTTATTTTCTTTTTTCGTTTGTTTTCTTATGAGGATGAATTATTTATTTTTTCATTTTTCTTTGTTAGCAAAATAGTTTATATCAGTGCAGAGATCTTGAGATCTAGATGTTGTCATTATATTTTGATAACTATTATTGTCAAAATTACTGTGCTATGGTGCTTTTAGGTGCTCCTGAATCACTTCCAATCCAATTAATCCTATGAATATCAGAATGAAACACAGCCTGGCAGAGCCTTGTTCACAACTGTTCCTGTACCTGAGCTTATTACTATTCTAGTGAATTTTACTTTTAAAATTTTGAACCATTTTCTACTTAATTTTGTATACTCAACTCTTAATTTTGTATCTAAACTCCCAGAAAAGTTATGACTTTGTACATTCTGAACAAATACATCATGAATAAATAAACTGATTTAATAACAAGTATAACATACATACACACTTAGTGGGAAGAGGATTTTTTTTAATTTAAAGGAAAAGAAATGTGAGTCTTGGTGGCATAGTGCGTTATTGCTTGGGCTACTAACCACAAGGTTGACAGTTCAAACCTACCAACTACACCATGGGAAAAGAAAAGGAAATAAGTCATAAACTATTTTTAATACTCAACATTTCCTCATACTTATGTATAAAATTATACACAAGTTATTTACATACATAAAATTATACTTAAATTATACAATTATACTTAAACTTATAAAATTAGGTTTACTTTCATAAAGTTATATGTCTGACCTCTTTAATGAAGATGTATATGTTTGCATATGTATAAACATAGATTGCTTATATTAATATATATTTTTTAAAACAGCTTACTTTGTAAATACCTCTAAATGTTTTATATTAGATGAAATTCTATTTTTTCTATAGATAATTTATCAGTATTTCAAAACCAGGTCAATGCATCTGGGATGGCTAATTTTCAAAGGGCAAGGTTAAGAGAAATGATGACAGTTTTATTTCCAATGATTATCTTGACAGTAAATGCATCAGCAAATAAAGAAAGAAACACAGTAGGGAGCAGGAGGTAGGGGAAGAACTCTCAAAGAGATTCAGATGAAGAGAGGCTTTCTTTATGATCTCTCTTTTAGATTCATCAGAGATCTTATATTTTATGGACCCTGAAATCCTAATATGAAGGCATCTGCTTAACATTCAATGAATCAAACAAATGATTCCCAGAAGATTCTAAAAGTTCTAAGCTTGTCTTGCAATTTGTGTCAAATTATTTTAAGTTGGTTCACTGCCTAAATATGAGCCCCCTGTAAGAAGATATAGTGTCTTCTGGTATCTTTGAAAGAAATCCTATGCTGTCACGTCTCCATGACCACATTCTTCCTTCTTAATATCAGGACTCACTAGACCTCTTTGGACAGAGCAGAATAGAAAAGTTTTTACAACACACTTTACAAAGCGGTTTAAATATAAGCTGGGTCATTGAATCATTTCCTATCTACCTTTGGAGCCGTAGTAGGAAAACATTTTATTGGACTCATACAGTCCTTATCACTATCCATACATACATCAATTGTGTCAAGCACATTTGTACATTTGTTGCCATCAACAGAAGCAACCTCTTACCCAACAAACAAACAAAATTTACTAAAACTAAGTAGTTTCTGAATCATAGTGAATCTATAGGACAGACTAGACCTGCCTTTTCAGTTTCTGAAGCTTCATATCTTTTTGGAAACAAACAACCTCACCTTTCTCTTGTACAGCAAGCACTAGGAGGTTCCAACCACTCACCTGATGGTTACCAGATCAATGCTCAGTCCATTATGTTACCAGGGGTTCTGAAGAAAATAGATTAACTAATGTTCCAGTAAAAAGCCAAAAGGCACACAGTGGGTTTTATTTGATACACCTTCCCCCACCATGGCAGTAACGTTGTGTGGAGCATAAGTAAAGCCCATTGTAATTTGAATAATTGCAATAAAACATATAGTAGTGCAAAAGCAAGGGCATTTTATTGTCTTATTTAAACTTCAAACGGGAATTTCTCAAAATTTTCTCTCCCTTACAAATGTATATTCATAAAACACAGGCCTAAAAGAAAGAACACATAATGGCGGCAACTGTGTCCTTTTCTAAATCACTGACAAGAAGCAAACACTCTGCAAGTTCGGCTTGTAGACCAATGCGGCGCCTTCACCTCCATAGCTCAGGAATAGACCCCAAGATTCCTTCCAATTCTGACAGAGACAAGCCACCTTTCAGCATTCTTTCCAAGACATCTCAAGCAATAGGGAGTCCTTCAATTATTTTTTGAACAATTTCGCTACCAATTATTTCCAAAGAAAGTGTGTAAGTGTGTGTATCAGCAAATTTCTCGTGTGGTTTTGCTAAATATGAATGCCTTCAGTTTTATTATTATATTATCATTATTACTTGAAACATTTAAATGTGTAGTACAGGATAAATATTGCATAAATAAGCTATTTTTCCTCAATTAAAAATTGACACAAAAGAAGATAGGACATCTATTCATTTATTTGACAAACTTTTCTTTTCCCTTCTTCTGATAGAAGTATTGTGGCATTTTGAGCAGAGAATCAGCATGATTGGACAACACAGGAAATCTGTGAATTTGGAAGAGGTAGTGATGACTTGGTCTACATTTCAGTATTGCTGTGAATCAGAACCAACTACTTGATGGCAGTGTTGTTTTGTGTTTTGTTTTTTTCTGGCGTGTTGTTGTTTTGCTTGGTAGGATGTAATTATATTCTGGATATATTACTCAAAACAATGAGGTACTGTCTAATAAGCAGTGGATTGCTACAATAGGTCAATTGTTCAAACTCATTAAAGGCTCCTGGGGAAAAAGAGGAATATATCTACTCCAATAAAGATTTAAAGCCTTGGGAACCTTATACGAGGCCACTATGAGTCAGGGTTGAATGGGTGGAAATGGAAAAAAATTATTGCGAGTGGATTGAATGTAACATGAGAGAATGGAAAGTTTGATTGCACTCAGTGGGGTTTTTTTTTATCATAATGATACATTTAAAAGAATGGCAATAATAATTTCTGATGTATGTCTCAAAGTAGCACCAAGGTGTTATTATGAATTCTTCCTTTTTTTGGCATTTGTCATTTGTTTTCTTTAATTTTATAGTATATATACAAACATTCATTTTGGTCTTTTTTAAAAATCATTTGTTGGGAGCTCATACAACTCTTATCACAATCGATACATATATCCATTGTGTCAAGCACATTTGTACATTTGTTACCTTTATCATTCTAAAAAATTTTGCTTTCTATTTGAGCTCTTCATATCAGCTCCTAACTCCCCTCACCCATGAATCCTTGATGATTTATAAATTATTATTATTTTGTCATGCCTTTCACTGTCCAACATCTCCCTTCATCCACTTTTTCGTTGCCCATCCCCAGGAAGGGGGTTATATGTGGATCCTTGTAATCGGTTCCCCCTTTCTTCTCCACCTTCCCTCAATCCCCCTGGTATCGCCACTCTCACCACTGGTCTTGAAGGTTCATCAGTCCCTCATTCTCAGTGTTTTCAGTTGCTATCTGTACCAATGTACATCCTCTGGTCTAGCCTGATTTGTAAGGTAGAATTGGGATGATGATAGTGGGAGGAGGAAGCATTAAAGAACTAGAGAAAAGTTGTATGTTTCATTGCTGCGACGCTGCACCCTGACTGGCTCATCTCCTCCCCGGGACTCTTCTGTAAGGGGATGTCCAGTTGCCTACAGTTGGGTCTTGGGTCCCCAATCTGTACTCCCCCTTCATTCACAATGGTTTGATATTTTGTTTTTGATGCCTGATACCTGGTCCCTTCAACACTTCATGATCTCACAGGCTGCTGTGCTTCTTCCATGTGGGCTTTTAGGCTTCTGAGCTAGATGACTGCTTATTTATCTTCAAGCCTTTAAGAACGCAGATCCTATATCTTTTGATAGCCACTAGCAGCGTTCTTCACAGTTGCTTATGCACCCGCTTTATGCTCAGTAATCGTGTCATGAAAGTGAGCATCACAGAATGCCAGTTTAATAGAACAAAGTGTCCTTCCATTGAGGGAGTACTTGAGTGGAGGCCCTATGTTCTTTTGCTACCTTAATAAAAAACCTATAACTATATGCACATAGATCTATTTCCCCATCATCACATATATAGTTAGATATGTACATGGCTGTATTAAGCTCTCTATAAATGTCCTTTGCCTCCTACTTATTTCCCCTATTTCCTTTTACTTTCCTCTTGTCTCACTGTCATGCTCAGCCTTCATTTGGGTTTCAGTAGTTCCTTTCACTAACATTGCCCTTGGTCAAGGCTTACCATACCGCTTAGAGCTTCCTCGCCACTGATTTTGGATCACTTGTTACGTTGTTCCTGGGTTTGTTAACACCACTGACTTTCCCCCACCTCCCCCTCGCTCATGTTCCCCTGGAAACATCAGTCCCGTTGTTTTCTCCTCCGGATTGTTTATCCAGCCTAGCTTACCTAGATAGACATGCAGAGATAATAATATGCACAAAATTGAGACAGAGCAAAATGAAGCAACAAAAGAAAAAAGTAGAAAACAACAATAACAAAAAAATTAAAAAAAGAAAAAAGCCTATAAAATGTTCAAGGTCTGCTTGTTGACCTTTAGGAGTGTTTTCCAGCAGTCTGATAGGGTGCCACACCCTGACACCAAGTGATTTTTGTTCCTCCCTTGGGACTTCCTTGCTCTGCTCCCCTTGCTGTTCTGTTGCATACCTTTAGTGTTTTGCCTCAGTGTGGTGAGGTCAGATCGGGCATAATTCCCACACGGTGTCTCCAGTGTTGTCCTTTGTAGGGCTATGGGCCAGTGAGGGATGTCTTGTCTCATAGAGGGGCTGGACATATAGTCCTCTCTGTGCATTGGCTGTTCTGAACAGGGATATTGTCCTCAAGACTTGGTGGGCCAGGATGAGCTCCACTCTGTCTTCCTCCCCCTTCATTTCTCCCATGTCCTCTGATCAGACATGTCCCTCTCCCTGAGCTGTAGCTTCAGTGCTGTCCTCTGAAGTGAATTCTTTACGGGGTGGGGCGTCAAAAGCAGTTTTATATGTAGTTGGGATTGGGGTTAGGCCCTCAGACCTCTCCACTGGTTCCCTGCTTCATGCCAGTATGTTGCATTAACATCCAATGCTTTGTATGTACATGAAAGTTGGACATTGAATAAGCAAGGCCATAGAGGAATCTATGCATTTGAATTGTGGTTCTGGAGAAGAATATTGGAAGTACCATGGATTGCCAAAAGTACAAACAAATCTGTCTTGGATGAAGTCCAGCCAGAGTGGTCGTTAGAGGCAAGGAAGGAAAGACTTTGTCATCCATACTTTGAGCATGTTTTCAGAAGAGACCAGTCTTGGAGAGGGACATCAATGCTTGGTAAAGTGGAGAGATCTAAAAACAGTTTCATTGATACAGTGGCTGTAGAAATCGGCTTGACCAAGGATTGCGAGGATGGTGCAGGACTACATGGTGTTTTGTTCTGTTGTGCCCGGGGTCACTATCTGCCACCATGTGACACCTAACAGTAATAACAATAGCCATGGAGGGAATGTGGAACAAGCCACTTGTAGCTCATATGCAATTTCAAGCTGAAGTGGAAGAAATGAAAACAAGTCCACAAAAGTAGGTTTATAACTTTGAGTATATCCCTCCTGTGTTTAGAGACCATTTCAAGAATAGATCAGGCTCATTGAATATCAGTAACTGAAGATCAGAAGAGTTGTAGAAGGACAACATAAAAAAGTAGAAGACAAAAGTGGGTATTAGAGGATACTCTGAAAATTTGAACATAAAATAGTTCAAAGGTGGATTGGAAAAATGAGTCAAAAAGAACAAATAGAAGATTTCAAAGGGAAGCCTCAGAAGATAAATGTTTTTTTTAATATGTAGAAGACCAGAATTAGAAATCATTTGAAGTGTGTTGTCGTTATGTGCCATTGAGTCCATTTCTGCTCACAATGGAACAAGATTGTCCTGCCTCATCCCTATGAGTGGTCTTAGCTTTGAGGCCTTTGAGGCAGCCACTGTGTCAATCCATCTAGCCACAGCCTTCCTCTTTTTCACTTCCCCTCCACATTACCAAGTATGATGCCCTCGTCCAGGGACTTGCCTCTACTGACAACATATCTAAAATACATGAAAAAAGGCTCACCATTCTTGCCTCTGAGGAGCATTCTGGTTCTCCTTCCAAGGTAGACTTGTCCTTTTTGCGTTCTAGGATACTTCCAATATGCTTTGCCCACACCATAGTTCAATGTCCAACTTTCACATGCATGTGAGGAGACTGAAAGTACCGTAGCTTGGGTCATGTACCGCAAACCGAACCACTGCGATGTCTGTTTTTGTTTTGTTTAACTCTTGACTGCTGCTTCCATGAGCATTGATTGTGGCTCTAAGCAAGACAGAATCCTTGACAACTTCAGTCTTGTATTCCGTTCATGTTTGTCCTCGATCCCCTGGAAATAATAAACAATCTCTTAGATTGTTCTTGGGCAGATTTTCAGTCTCTCTGCCACTGTGAATCGGGAGTATCTTCTTCTTTGGGGCTTGAGCATCTCACTGTAGCCAAAATGTACACAAAGAAATGCATAGGACAAAGTCTGGGAAGGTTGCGATTTTGAGCCTTTACATTCCAAGGGGCACATTCACCTCCAAAGAACAGGTGTTCTTGACAAGTAGGTAGTATTCTGAGTCTCCATGTGCTGTGTTTTATTATCAGCCAGCTGGTATTTTAGGATAAATCATACCTCCATTGAGTATTGGATATTAGCCTCCGAGGGGCCTCTGTTCTGGTCATCACAGATTCTCAGATCTAGCCAAGAAATTCCAGAACAAGACATTCCATTTATAACAACTGCTATTTCTTCAGAGTCAAGGACAAAGACCACCTTGCATAGTCAAATTAAGTCCCTTACCATACAGGAAATCCATCACAGCTTTATATCATTGAATTTAGAAACATGTTAATTACATATGTGCATTTTATCCCATACTTCTTTAACAAATGTTACAGTCTAACAATCCTCATTGATATGAACTGCCTCCCCTCAGTTAGTAATTACTTATAGTTATGTAGGCTGAATTTATGAGTCCTCTAAAATACATAGCAAATATATGAGTCAATTGATGACACTATTGAAGAATAATAAAATCAATAAAGTGGATTTATATAAAGTGGAAGTCACATTTACTATTCCACAGGGATGCATATTAACCTATTTTCATAAAGTTACCAATGTGTTCAAACTCATTATATAACTATGGGAAACATGTATGTTTGCTGTTGCATAACCTAAAATTCTATTGAGTCTCAGTACAAGGAATGATTTCTCTCCTCCAATTAATAATATGAAATACAAAAATATGCATTCATTTTGTCTGATTGACATCTCCAATTTTGGATATATATTCTAACTACAGGAATGAAAATTATAATACATGAATAAATTACAGTTGTTCAATTGTCTATTTTGTAAAGTGAGAACATTTTAAATTATATATGATTTCATTGTGTATCTGTCAGAGTATTTTAACTGACAGTACCACCATTGGTAAATTTGGTTTTAATAAGGACTTTATCTGCATGCACACAGCCCTATCCAATTTTTCATTTCCCATCTATTGTTATTTATGAAAGTGGCAGACCTTTATTAATATTCAAACATCTTCAAACTTCCATCTGACACAAGAGTTTACTTAGGATTGAATAGGGCCTTAAACCAATGACATACAGGCTCTATCTAGGTGGAACTAAACAAAACATTTTAAGCTGAATAGTTAATATGATCTCTTTTGCTCCTAACCCCAAAATATTAAAATATAAAAAGTAAGACAGAACTGGTTTCTGGACAAAATAATCAATAAAATTCCTCAAACATTCCATTTCAGTCTTGTTTAATTTATGGGTACTGCCATGTTTTATACAAAATTTTAAGAACTAAAATGATCTGGCCATGTTTAATCCTACCATATGTCTTAGCCATTCCAGAAAATAGATATAAATCAAGTACATTCAAAAATAAATACTACACAAACATAACCAGCAAGCTTGGAGGTAATGAAAGAGTGAAGTATAGGCAAACTGTTTATTTAAACATTATTCTCTGGCTCTAAAATCTCTCCATAGTATAGGATACAAGAACCAAGTATTGTAACCACAATAATGGTCCTTAGCACTTTTCCCATGATCAAATTTAATGTTTGTGTCATTGAATGCTGTTGCTATTTTCCATAGTCGAGTGCTGTCAGGTTGGTTTTGGTTTCCAGCAACCCTCTATAGAGAACTTCCGGACTGGGGGCGGGGTGCAGGGGAGCAGTGAGTGACACACTGAGAACCAGTCAGCAGGGCAAACCCAGCTTCTTTGTGGGAGAATAATCAACTTTCCTGTCCCTGTAAAAATGTACACACTCAGAAACTCAAAGGAACAATTCTACTTTATCCTTTTGGGTCATTATGAATTGGAACTGACTTGATGGCAGTAGGATTCTGGAAGCTTATGTATGCCAACCCGGTTTTTTCTCATATGAAGTAATTAAATGGGCTCACATGCCAAACCTTCAGTTGGCAATCAGTGCTTACTCATGTGCACCACCACATCTCCTTAACGAATGATAGTTCTATTTAGATATGATGAAAAAGTTTTCAGTATTTAAAATAATTAAATCTTTCTGAGTACTAAATAATGAAAATGTTTGATTTTACTTCTCTAGATTTGCTAAGTAGTGATAATAATACAAATATTATTTGACAACCAGCAAAAGAATAGAAATGTGTTTGAATTTATTTTAAGTGGTAGGAAAGGAGAGAAGGAAGAAGGAGACAGGACGAGTAGATGGAAAGTGCAGAATGGAGAAAAATATTGGTGTGTCAGTTGAAGACCTGCGTTTTCATCTACGCAGTTGTACTTGTTTGGGTTTAATTTTATTTATTATGTTGTTGTTGTTGTGAACGTACACATTAAAGCAAGCACAAATGCAGCTATTTCTACCTGTACCATTGAGTAACATGGATTTTATTCTTTGAGTTGTGCAATCCTAAATCTCCTTTTCTGGATATTTTCCCCCCACCAACATAAGCTCATTTTCTCCAAAGTTTCTATTTAATCTTTTGGGTAAGTGTTATTAATTTTATTCCATAAAGATATTTTTAAGAGAGAAAAATACTCGATAAATTTTTAAAACTGTTAAACTAAACTTTTATTTGGTTTTAAGAAAACTTCCAGAGTAATTTAGTTTAACATTTAAAAATTAGCTCAGTGCAATGGCTCACACATTCCTCTAGCCTTTAGGGCTCCAAATGTCTGGAGTCCATGAGAAATTGAAATCCTGTTCCATATTTAATTCTTTTCATCAGGATCCTCTGTTGATCCGAATTGTTGCCATTCAGACGTTCTCCCGGGCAAAGAGCGCAGTTGCCCATGGAGACGATTAGCACACGTTCAACATTGCCTTCCTCCTCTCGGCTCCCTGTCCTCTGGGGCGTCAGGGAAAGCGGGAGCAGTACTACGTGTTGTCTGGCCACATGCAACACTTCATGCCTAGCAATTCTGCAGCACATTAGGAGGTTGAACAAGCACAAGCCAGTTTTACATTAATTAACTGGGATGTCCCATGAAAGAGGACCTTTAACCTGCATATCAAGGAGCCAAATCCCAGGAGATCATTTTTATAGGTGTACAACTATTTATATCAATTACAATAAAAAGCTGTGCAATTTTACCCTTCATTAGTGTATTTTTTTAATCACCATTGACTTTTCTTTTCCCCAATCTCTGTTAATTGGTGCCGATGTACTATTTAGCTGCATGGATTTATATCATATATGTGTGTGTGTGTGTGTGTGTGTGTGTGTTATATCACATATGTATGTTGTAGCTGTTTGGTACAACATATATTTCTCATTTAAAATAGAACGAAAATTTCCAACATGATGATCTTCAGGATCTTCGAAACACTAACACTATCTGAGTATGTTGGTCTGATTTTCTGCTATTTTATTAACGCTATTTTATTTAAGTTGTTTTATTTCTGCTATTTCACTAAAGCTGACTTATCATCCCAGTGACCTATTTTGGGATACAAAGTTTACCTTAGTATTTCTACAAGTAAACCGATTCCATGAATTGATACTTAGATTGCATATCAGTTAGGTAGAAAGATTCCTTATCATAGTAGTTTCTGTTTTACAGATGAATCTTGGTGCAAATGCCATTTCCTGTCTAGGTTCTTCACCCAGTGCTAGATCTACTACACCACACCACCCCTTTTATTTTTACTCAATAAAAATGTATGAATTATCTAAATTATACTCCTTTATGCTTTCAAATGTTGCTTTTAAAAATTAAAGTTAATTAAAAACACAATACTTTGATCATTTGAAGCAAAATGATGAGCTATAATAGCACTTTTAAGAATGAAATAAGGGACTATGACAGGACCAGAACAGGGAGTTCAGCCATGTGTGTGAAGGGGATGGACCCTGTGAACTAAGTGATGCACAAAAGACTATGTGAGAAATGGGTGCACATCTCCATGCCAGGCCCTAGTCAATTTCTGGTGCTGGACTGTACTCGAAGATGATTCTTCGATGTACTGACCCAAGGAGCCCAGATAAAACTGAGAAAAACCATGCATGAGACACAAGAGCAAACTAAGTAACTAATTAGCCAGTTGCTTGAGCATCTGTCAACTGGAGAACAGGGACGCTTAGCTCTATAAAATTCCAACGAACATATCTGAATTACCAGTTAGCACTCCTTCAGGTAGAATCTCCTAGAAACTAACTTCAAAGAAAAATGAGTAATGAAATTCTCTTTACAGCAATACAAATGTCTCTGTATGTTTCCTTCTCAATGAAATGTGGCAATTCACAGCTTTGGTTTTAAGAAAGATCACAGAAAGGATTGAGCATGAATTTGTTTCCAAAAATGGCCAGTAAGTATTCTTCCCAATTTGAGTCCCAAAGATAATGAATTATAGCATAACTTTTCATCATCAATTTTCCAATCAGTCTTATTGACAAGCATAGTCTCTCTGTGTTCAAGTATGCAAAGCAGAATATAGGTTTTTCTATATATGTGGACAAAGGAGCAAAAGTAATAGAAACAAGATCAAAAGAGAGAGAGATTATACATAACAAAATTATTGGAAAATGAGATGAATCTATGGTTTACATCTTTAAGGGTCTATCAATTTCAGAATAAAGATATGAGGTGATAAAATGAAAAAAATGGTTTATACACTCTTAACTTTATAATATAATGGTGAGATAGAGGCATGGCAGGAAATCTGTCTATCTAGTGCTCACAGTACCCTCTTGCATCCATGAGATTATATTTTTCTTTGCCCCGTGAATTAGGCTTTTAACAATGTCTCTCTATAACCAATGGAATAATGCAACATATTAGCTAATTTATCTCTGGGGATTACCCCAAATGCTGTGCTTTGATAAGTATGTGAAGCCTAGTCATGCGGATACATTATGTCAGTCTAAAGGAAAGCATATTTAAGATCTCTTTGAAAACGACCACATAAAGCACAGCGACAGTGAGAAGAGACCTTGTTTTGGATTCTGTTGGAATGGCAGGAAGTTAATTTCCCATAAATAAACTGGAAGCAATTTATGATTCATTGTACTAAGGCTGGACCCATGGCAATTTATGATTCATTGTACTAAGGCT